>NW_021963255.1:0-133256 GCF_901765095.1 Microcaecilia unicolor
TATCTATCTATCTATCTATCTATCTATCTATCTATCGAACAAACAAACAGAAACAGGCTTTACATTTTCTTTTCACCTGGCAGTTTCCTCATGCTCCTTTCACTAAACTGATTCAATCAGAACAAGTTTCTATAGGGCAATTATCCCCTTAGATCAGTGGCCATTACAATGCCATCCTAAACCAGGACCATGGTCTGCAGTACCCCCTAGGATTTGCATGTAATTAACGTAGAGTCTGTATAGTGACTAGGTGCCATTGTTGACCAATGGCTGAGGCTCTACTTCTGTGGCATCTTTCTCCTCAGCCAGCCAAAGGGCTAGAAGAACTGATCCTAGAATTAAACCATAGCACTGGGTACTACTATTACTGAGCCCTGGATTGTACAGTGCAAATGTTGGTTCGAAATGATCTTTTGTGAAGTCACTCTAATGTTATCTGATCACCTCTAATGAATGGTGACATTTCCCCAACCTTTATCTCTAACTCTATGAGGCATGCAGTCCATGCAATGCCACTTCAAACCAGCGGATATCCTGCTTGCACCAACATCTCCTGTCAAAGTAACTCCACTAAGGAAGCAATGCAGAAATGATGTAGTTCTCCATCTGACTCATTTCCTCATTTGTTGTTTTCATAATGTTCTCATCAGCTTGACAGACTTCCACAACCAGGAAACTATTGTTGTGGATTACTGTATCTACGTTTTTTTTCTGTCATGCATTATATACTTGTGCAACTACTACTGCTACTACTGCTTATCATTTCTATAGCGCTACTAGACGTATGCAGCGCTGTAGTTGGAAGGACAAACATTTAAGAAGTGAGATTCTTGGTAACTCTAGAAGTGTATATTATTTTTAATACAGAGTCAGGCTTATTGTAATATTTGGGGTGTACCTTTTGGGGGTAAGGATGTAGCTGCTTGAGCTGAGGTGTCTGACAGCCTACATGTTAATTTAGATCTGTTTGTGATATAGGTTCTGAGAGGATTTTTGCAGGGTTTGTATTACTTCACTAAGTGCTCTTCAGTAAAGGGAGTTTATACTGCTGTTATGAAGGGCAAGATGCCACCAGAATTTGAGCATTGTTTTTCGCATGGTAAACTGTAAGTTGAGTAAGTGTATGTAACCCAATATCATTGCACTTAATATTTATCCACCTCCAGTGACCAGTCATAGACCTGGCATAAATGCAGGGATGCAGATAACTTCCAGTATTCTGACAGCGCATAACTTTGAGCCCCACCTGTGTCCTGCCCACTCTGCCCCTGTGTATGCCCTCCTTGCAAATACACTCACCTTGAAGAAGCTTCAAACAGTCTAGAAACACGCCATTCATTTACTCACTCATGCATGATGTTTTGACCATGTATCCTCACTTCTTAACAGCATCACTGGCTGCCCATACTATAATCAAATAATGTATAAGATCCTTACACTGACTTTCCAAGACTCTCAATCAGGGTATTTCCTGTTTATCTAGTTTGCTTTGTCACTTCCTACAGGCCCAACTCTCCGTTCTTCCTCTGGACATCACCTTTCTACCCTCCCTTCCCTCCAACCTCATAGACTTGAGTCTACGTGCCACTCAGCTTTTGTGCCCTGGCACTTACCCTCGGAATTCTCTACCTCTTGCCGTTCATTCAGAAGTTTCTTATTTCTGCTTTCAGGAGCTTACAAGGCCCATTTATTTGCCCAAAACATATCCCCAGTTAGTCACCTGGACTTGGAGGTTCTCTGTCCCTTGATGTTCTGGTGGCAGCATTATATTACTGTGTGTAGGTCTTTTTTTCACCCCTGTTCTCCCTCTCCCTTGTTTGTTCTACCCTATTGTCTTCTGTACTATTGAATTTTGTAGCTCCTTTCTGTTTCTTGATTATATATGTTGTAAACCACTTGGGGCCAATATCAGACTGTAGAAGTTAGACCGACTAACTCCCGTGGTCAGTGCTAAGCCTGGATATTCAATGCCAGGTCGTTTCTGGTGACCAGTACTGAATACCCGGTGTATTTTTGGCTGGTTTGAAGATAACCGGCTAAGTGTATTCATACCTATGCTTTACAAATCCAGCTTGATCTCTATGTATAAGTGATTGGAGAATGACCTCCAGTCTATAGCTCAAAATCTTCACATATATCTTGTAATCAGCATTTAGCAAAAAGATAGGTCTGTAGTTCTGTACGAGGGTACAGTCTATATTAGGTTTCTGAAGTACTACAATGATAGCATCTAAGAAGTGACCTGTTGACGATGAAGCCAATAGTTCTTGAGCCTGCAAATTGGTGGGAAAATGTGGGATACAAATGCTACAAATAAATAAATAAATAAATAAATAAATAAATAAGATAACAAGCATGATGAGATAGAATCCAAGAATGAGTTGTAGAATTCCACTAGCAGCCCATCAGGACCTGGTGCTTTAGATGAAGACAGTGTTTTAACTGCAGATACCATCGCGCCCTGAGTGATGGGTTGACTAAGTTGGCTGATTTGTTGCTCAGAGAGGCGAGATAGGCCCAATGGAGAGAGGAAATTAGATATTTATAGTCATGTACCTTACAATCTGAGGAGTACAACGTTTGAATCAAATGCATGAAAGGCCTGAGATTTGAGGTGAGGAAGTCAGGAGGCTCCCTGTGGGTGACAGAATCGATGTTATGCGTTGCTTAGTTTCTTGCCTTTGAGGTAATTTACCAGCCTTATTGATTCTGTATAGTAGATAGCATTTTGTCTAAATGTGATGGCACTAGTGATACTTGACAGAATGGAGTTATATTGCATTTTGAGGTGTCTGAGGTTTTGGATTAGAACTCTAGATTAAGATGTGTAGAGAGACATTCAAGATGACGGATTTCCTCTTCAAGATTATTAAATAAGAGTGTTGTGGTTTTACGATGATGGCTACATAGCCAATTATTTCACCTCTCAGCCAAGTCTTAAGGCTTCCCATAGTGTTATATATGAGGAGACGGTAGTCCTTGTTATTAGCAAAAAATTCAGACGGATTTCTGAGAGATGTGTTGTAGAAATGCTGAGACTGATAGTAGTGTGGTGTGTTAAGTCTCCAGACAGTGGATTTTTTGTTTCTTGTGAGACCAATGAAATCACAGGACACTGCTGCATGATCAGAATAGATATATCATGTAGCTGAGCAGCAGTTAGCATAGGAATCAAGTCTTTGGTGCCCAGAAGATAGTCATTCTTGAATAAGTGTGATGTGGAGCGGAGAAAAAGGATTATTTCCTGGAAGTTGGGTAGACTAATCTCCACAGGTCAGACCATTCCATTGGATTTCATAAGAGTGCTGAGTGAGCTTCTAACCTTGAGTTTAGCACGGTCTGCAGTTTGAAGATATGTCCATATAAGGATCAATAGGAAATTGAAGTCCCCTCCAATTATGGTATGACAAGCAGAGCAGTTGTACCAGAGGTGTTAATTCAGTGCCTTCCAGTCGAGACCATCTACCATCACTACCAGTGGTATGAGGAAGTTAATGAAAGGGTAGGGACTTTCTTATAAGTGTAATGACACCATTTTTCCGGCCTTTTGCTGGACTAATGAACGTTGGTCAAACCATTTACTTAAAAGTTTGGACCCCTCATGCGCATCTAAATGAGTTTCTTGCAAAAAGCAGATGTCAGAGTTTTTCTTTTCAGGTAGATAAGAAATTTCTTCCGCTGATAGGATTAGAGATCCCTTTAATATTAAGGGATAAGACTCGTATATTCAGCATTGATAGTGTAAAATTCTGATTTAGTTGGATTAGCCAGTATATAATTGCATGAGGAGAAGATTGCAAATATTTGCGAGAAGCAGGGTCTTCAAAACAGGGGCGTAGCCAGACTTTGGCAGGAGGGGGGTCCAAAGCCCGAGGTGAAGGGGCATATTTTAGCGTCCCCCCGGCGCCGCCGACCCCTCCCACCATAGCCGACTTTGCTCCCCCGCCATTGCCGACCCCCCCCCCCGCCACTGGGAGGGTCGGCAATGGCGGGACGTCAGAAACAAAAGGAAGCCTTTTGCGAGAAGAAGAGGACCTCGGCTGGCGGGGGTTGGGGTCCCCCGCCAGCAAAGGCAGATGACGGAGATGGCAGGTTGGCGGCGGGAGGGGGGTTCGGCGGGTCATCAGCAGGGGGTCCAGGGCCAAATCTACGGGGGCCCAGGCCCCCCAGGCCCCACGTAGCTACGCCACTGCCTCAAAATAAATAATAAAAAATTGGGGTACTAATCTAAAAAAAAAAGAAAGAAGGAAGGAGAAAGAAAGAAACTACTTGCACAGAAAGAAACTACTTGCACAGTCAATGAAGAGAGATATTATTGCATTGTGGGGTACATGTGACCAGAATAGACTCAGATAGAGAGTCTGAGCCAGCCAACAAGAAACCAGAAGACGAATATATATAACAGCAAAAATATTTATCAAGAATCCTCTATAAGTATTTACCAAAGAGGATGTTCCCTTAAATCATAGTGAGAAAATGTGAACAGAAGTAATTGTTATTAATATATAACAAGCCTTGGAACTGCCATTCTTAAATTTTAAAGGGAACACACACACAAAAAAAGGTAGCACAGTGAGAGCATCTGAAAACAGCATTCCTATCATAAAATCTGAGGCCCATTTTTATAAGCATTGGCAAGCTTTGTAAAATCTCCCAGACATTTGGCAAATTGTACTAAGCTTTCGAATGGTTATTAGGGTCTCATAGCCGAGGCCAAAGGCAGATGCCAGATAAAAGCTCTCTCAGTCTGAAATTAAAAACAGATATATACAATTGTGAAAGTTATGAAATAACATAAAAATGTAAGTGCTAGATCCTGTATAGTCACGTTCAGTTAGTCATTACACACAGCAAAACTGCTGACTAAAGGGTGAATAGGTCAAAAAACAATTAAAAAATGTAGAAGTCATAGAGCAACACTGAAACAGAGAATATGTTACTACTACTACTGCTACTTATGAAGCCTATCCAGTCTGCCCATCTTCACCTGCTGCTCAGTATTATTATTCCTTCCCATTTCCTCAGAAAACTTCTATGCTTATCCCATGTCTTTTTAAATATATTTTGCATTAGGTAATGCTGCTTGTTGACAAGGGTCTGCCTGCTTGACCATCCATCGGCATGCTTATGGAATTAGAATCAAGAGGAGAGTAGGAGCTGCTGGAGCCAGAAGAAGCAGGATGCTAGCAAAGCCAGGCCCCGCTTCCAGAAGAACACAAAGAAGAGTGGTGTGACAAGTGAAGAATCTGTGCCCTAGCTGCTGAAGAAGAAAGGAGGTCATAGAGTTCTGGTGGGCATGAAAGAAGGAACTAGTGGAAGTTCCCACCACCACCATCAGTAGCAGAACATCAAGAGCTATAGGAGTTCCTACATCCCTCATGATGAAGATTAATGCTAACCTGCAGCAGTTGATCTACAAGTGGCAGTAGAAGTTCCCAAACACTTGCTGGCAAGGATCAATGGAGACCTGCTGCAGGTGATTTTCAAGTACAGGTGAGATGGGGCAGGAAACAAGAGAAGAAAGAGTTCAAAAGAGGGGAGGGGAGGCAAAAGAGAAGGGAAGGTGAAGGGACTATAGGAGAGGTCAGGGGCTGACTCAAGCATTTCAAGTACTGAAACTGCCCCTCCAGCAATCTGAATCACTCCTTCCTCCACATTCCTTCATACAGTGTTCATTCTAGTTTCCCTGTACTACATTTTGCCAGCACCATTCACAAACCCACATCCACTCACTCAGACCCTCCTGCTGTTTGTAATCCCTTGTCCTCTCCCTCAGGGCACTTGCCTTTCAAAAGCCCCCATTCACACTAGACCCACTATTATTCATAAGCTCCCACCCACTCATTCATCCCCCTATCACTCATCAGCTATTATCTACTCACTCAACCCTCATCACATTCATACTCTCCACATCAACTAACTCACTCATTTAGCTCACTGCCTCTTTTAACCCTCTCAACCACCTACTTACTCACTCACTCACTCATTCACACACACACACACCCTCTCCAACCACATATTCCACCAGTGAAACATGCCTTGTGCTACGTGTTGAGCATGCACTTTTCAATCTGTTGATCCTTGATACTGTTCTTTCTCCGTCACCCGTACCACAAGGCTATTCTATACATCACCCTTACTGTGAAGAAATATTTTCTTGGATTAGCTCCCCATTGTTCTCTTATCCCATGCTTCATTATTCTAGAGCTTCTTTTCCATTTAGGCCACACAGCAAGGAGTCTGTTGAGGCTTTCCTCCTTAATTGATAAACAGGTAGCAAGATCACATTCAGGGACTTAGATAATCACGAGGATACTGTTGATTGATATATCTTCTATTAGTGCCATATATTCTGACTCTTTAATATTAATTTCTAGCAAGACATCTGGTATTTGCATAGATATAATTTAATGCATGTTTTTTTTATTTGTATTCATAACCTGCCTAGAATTTGATGGGAGAAATTTTGAATTGATTAACTATGGGGTCCATTTACTCAGGTGAACTAAAAAATGGTGTGCAGTAGTGTAGGTGTGGGTTTTGAGCACGCACAGATCCATTTTTCAGCGTGCCTGCAAAAAAAATGCCTTTTAAAATTTTTGCTGAAAATGGACGTGGGCAATTTTGGGGTCTGAGACCTTACCACCAGCTATCGACTTAGTGGTAAGGTCTCTCGCATTAACTGTGCGGTAATCGCCTACGTGCGTCAAGTTGGAGTTACCACCCGATTTTCACTGCATGCCAGAAAATAAAATATATTTTCTGGCGCGCATAGCAGACACATGTAAAAAATGAAATTACCGCATGGGCCACACGGTAGCCGGGCGGTAACTCCAAATTGGCAGATGTTGGGCAAACATAGGCGCTTACGTGGTTTAGTAAAAGGGCCCCTTAGTCTGTTCTTTATGTAGATACAACTGGGTTATTTAATTTTATCAAAAATGAAAGAATGCTCACAGGCACAAGCAATTCCTTCTCTGTGTGTACTTTTTCTGACCAAACCTTCAAGGACACAAAGAGCACCTGTAGTTATTTACTCAATTAAATAGCACTGAAACAATGGTAGTTTCCCTGGCTACCTTTACTCTAGCTAATGTTGCAAATAAAATATTTTCAAAGCAATGTAGACTCTGAGCCAGAATGAGAAAAAGGAGATCTTACTGCTGGCTTGTC
Source organism: Microcaecilia unicolor (assembly GCF_901765095.1). Classification (NCBI taxonomy): domain Eukaryota; kingdom Metazoa; phylum Chordata; class Amphibia; order Gymnophiona; family Siphonopidae; genus Microcaecilia; species Microcaecilia unicolor. The sequence goes on from NW_021963255.1 coordinate 7,174, forward strand.
ATGAGGCATTCTGGGAAGTTCTGGAAGGTCATGGGGATCTGGGGTGTTAGGGGAACAGGGAAGACATGGTCAGGCATGGAGCCATATTTCCTTTTTAGAGATTGGGTAAAAGGGGAATGAGGAGACAGGCCACCCAACCTGATTAGTTCTTGGTAAGGAGGCCATCTGAAAAGACATAAAACTCCTAATAACATTTCTTTATAGGGGGTTTGTATCATTGGATGCAAACAGTACAAAAAAATAGTTGGAACAGAATTCAGCAGCAGTAAATCTGTATAAAGCTATCCAGATATCAAAGAGAAATCTGTTATCTCTGAGCTTCTGAATATCATGGCTAAGAGCTACATGGATATCTTGTCCAATAACTTTAGACCTTCTACATCTGTGGTCAAAATATTCAGCTACATTTATCAGGATAATGGTTGAATATTACTGTTATCCAGCCAATTTGAGAAACTGCGTCTGGACTGTGCATGGTTCCTCCTCGCTTTGGGACCCTTTTACCAAGCAGCGCTAAAATGTGGCCTGCAATAGCCCTAATGCGTGTCTTTCCCGCATGCTGAGGCCACTTTTGCACTACTGATAAAAGGCAGATGTTTCTATTTTCCCCAATAATGGCCAAGTGCTAATTTCTCCATTAGCGCATGAGCCCTTTCAACACCTATTTTGAAGGCGATAAGGGCTAACACGCTAATCCTGCGCTAATCAGTTAGCGTGTGGCAATGTCCACATGATATCTGATTTGCATAGCCACACCCACTATCCAGCTTATAATTGAAAAAGAAAAACGCCTATATTGCGACCCAAATCAGGAGATAGACGTTTATCTCACAAAAACGAATAAAGCGGTATAATCGAAAGCCGAATTTGGACGTTTTCAACTGCACTCCGTCGCGGATGGGGACAAAGTTGATGGGGCGTGGTCGAAGGCGTGGTGAAGGCGGAACTGGGGCGTGGTTATCGGGGCGATCAGAGATGGGCGCCTTTCGCCGATAATGGAAGAAAAATATGCGTTTTTAGCGAGAATTTAGGGCACTTTTCCTGGACCCTGTTTTTCCACGAATAAGGCCCCAAAAAGTGCCCTAAATGACCAGATGACCACTGGAGGGAATCGGGATGACCTCCCCTGACTCCCCCAGTGGTCACAAACCCCCTCCCACCACAAAATATGCCGTTTCACAACTTTTTATTTTCACCCTCAAATGTCATACCCACCTCCCTGGCAGCAATATGCAGGTCACCTGGAGCAGTTATTAGGCGGTGCAGTGGACTTCAGGCAGGTGGACCCAGGCCCAACTCCCCCCCCCCACCTGTTACACTTATGCTGGTAAATGGGAGCCCTCCAAACCGCCCCCCCAAACCCACTGTACCCACATGTAGGTGCCCCCCTTCACCCCTTAGGGCTATAGTAATGGTGTAGACTTGTGGGCAGTGGGTTTTGAGGGGGATTTGGGGGGCTCAACACCCAAGGGAAGGGTGCTATGCACCTGGGAGCTCTTTTACCTTTTTTTTTGTTTTTGTAAAAGTGCCCCCTAGGGTGCCCGGTTGGTGTCCTGGCATGTGAGGGGGACCAGTGCACTACGACTCCTGGCCCCTCCCATGAACAAATGCCTTGGATTTATTCGTTTTTGAGCTGGGCGCTTTCATTTTCCATTATCACTGAAAAACAAAAACGCCCAGCTCACAAATTGTCGAATAAAACATGGACGTCTATTTTTTTCGAAAATACGGTTCGGTTCGGTCCGCCCCTTCACGGACCCATTCTCGGAGATAAACGCCCATGGAGATAGACGTTTTTGTTCAATTATGCCCCTCCATGTGTGCACACTTGCAAAAACTACTGCGGGACACCTGAGTGTCCCCCGTTGCAGTGTTTTTTTAGCTTGTGGTAGGTGTTAGTGTTATTGTCGCTTTTGTAAAAGGACCCCTTTATATGTTTATGCTTTGGATTTAGTTCATGTGTTTTCAGTAATAGTTCAAGTCAAGTTCCTTTCAGGTAAAGGAGGTATCTCCCTTTCTCCAGAAGTCTGATAAAAGATTATTTGCTCATAATTGAGAGTTATGTTCCTAAATTAGTCTCTCCACATATGCGACCAGTTTCTCCTACATCTGCACGCAGCTATGGAACGCACTACCGAAGGCCATAAAAACAACGCCAGACCTAACTATCTTCAGAAGGCTACTGAAAACAGATCTTTTTAAGAAGGCATACAATAAACATCCATCTTAAATACTAAATAATAACACTATACACGTTCTACATAAAACCGAAACCCTTTTTCACATAACCAAAGATCAAGCACTAACTCATGTCGAATAGACTCTTTTATAGTAGATGACCTAATGTATGTTACATTCCAATTCATAACTCAGAAACCTTCATGCAATACCTTATTGTATTCCTCTCTACCATGATCTACTCCATTTATGTTATGTTCCATGTACGTTCCATTGTATATTTCTTAACATGTATGTCCGCACATTAATGCAATACCATCTGTAATTCTATTACCCGGAAAAGCCACATTGAGCCTGCAAATTGGTGGGAAAATGTGGGCTACAAATGCTACAAATAAAATAAATAAAATTTCTAGGGCTGAGTTCCTATATTTAAACTCAAAATTTCACTAGATGGCTAAATTTAAGAGCATAAGTAACAGGGATAGATTAGGCTCATAAACTAGAATCATAAATCTAGGCAAATGAATGACAGTCCTCAATTTAGGGACACAAGTTTTAAGCTCTGAAAGTTAGAGGAATTTTCAGCTAAAAACTTAGGGATCTTCTTACTAAGCTGCGGTATAAAGTGGCCATTTTAGCATAGCAATAAAATGGAAGAGTTTCCATTTTTTGAATGAATAGCCATGCGCTAATGTTGCCCTTAGTACATGGCCAATAAAAAAAATTATTGCATGAGCACTTACTGACACCTGTTTTGTAGGTGTTGGTAAGATTGCTTTCATATCCCAAACCTGCATTAATTGGTTAGCACACTGTAATGTAGTGCAGGAATATCCACTTTCCACCCCCCAGACACGTCCTCTCCAAGAAAAATTGTAAAATATTTTTAGCACATGGTTACTGTGCACAGATTTGGAAATTACCACAGGATGCCTGAGCGCGTCCTGCAGTAAACCATTTCAATCTGTGCTAAGCACATACTGTCACTTACCACAGCTTAGTAAAAGGGCTCCTTAGGCTCCGAAATTTGGCTGAAAATAGTGGACAAATTTAGGAGCTCATCTTTTTTTGAATATTGGGCCATAACGGGTTGATAATCAGACTGTGGGTCAGTGGCAAAACTGGAAATTCATTGCTGGTGATGGGCATTGAATTTCTGGGGGTTTTGGGGGGGAGGGAGGGGCGGTCTGAACAGTTAAGCTGATATTCATTGGCTGACTGACTAAGTTATAGCGGCCAATGATAGACCTACTATTTATGTGGGTCTGTCTGGCCGCTAAAGTTAGCTGGTTAGCCAAGGAATATTGGCACTAACTGGCTATCAGTCTTATTTTCGAAAGAGAAGGGCGGCCATCTTTCGACACAAATCGGGAGATGGGCTTCCTTCTCCCAGGGCCGCCCAGATCGGCATAATCGAAAGCCAATTTTGGGCACCCTCAACTGCTTTCCATCGCGGGGACGACCAAAATTCCCGGAGGCGAGTCGGAAGCATAGCGAAGGCGGGACTGGGGCGTGCTTAACACATGGGCGTCTTTGGCCAATAATGGAAAAAAGAAGGGCGTCCTTGACAAGCACTTGGCCGACTTTACTTGGTCCATTTTTTCTTGCGACCAAGCCTCAAAAAGGTGCCTGAACTGACCAGATGACCACCGGAGGGAAATGGGGATGACCTCCCCTTACTCCTCCAGTGGTCACTAACCCCCTCCCACCCTAAAAAAACTTTAAAAATATTTTTTGCCAGTCTCTATGCCAGCCTCAAATGTCATACCCAGCTCCCTGACAGCAGTATGCAGGTCCCTGGAACAGTTTTAGTGGGTGCAGTGCACTTCAGGCAGGCGGACCCAGACCCATCCCCCCTACCTGTTACACTTATAGTGGTAAATGTGAGCCCTTCAAAACCCACCACAAACCCACTGTACCCTCATGTAGGTGCCCCCCTTCACCCCTTAGGGTTATGGTAGTGTTGTACAGTTGTGGGGAGTGGGATTTGGGGGGCTCAGCACCCAAGGTAAGGGAGCTATGCACCTGGGAGCAATTTCTGAAGTCCACTGCAGTGTCCCCTAGGGTGCCCGGTTGGTGTCCTGGCATGTCAGGGGGACCAGTGCACTACGAATGCTGGCTCCTCCCATGACCAAAGGGCTTGGATTTGGTCGTTTCTGAGATGAGTGTCCTCGGTTTCCATTATCGCCGAAAACCGGGGACAACCATCTTTAAGAACGACCATCTCTAAGGTCGACCTAAATGTTGAGATTTGGGCGTCCCAGACCGTATTATCGAAATGAAAGATTGACGCCCATCTTGTTTCGATAATACGGGTTTCCCTGCCCCTTCGCGGGGATGTCCTTTGAGGACGTCCTAAGAAAAACTTGGGTGCCCCATTCGATTATGCCCTCTTTGTCACACAACATAGCCAGTGAATGGGCTAGCCACTAAGAGCTCATTTTCAGCTGAGATAGCCAGCTATCTCACACTGCATATTAGAGCCTAGCTGGCTTTAGGCTATTTAACGGGCCATGAGCCGTTCTTGGCTGGATAAATAGCGCTGAATATTGGGCAGTAAGTCTCTACCAGAGGCAAAGGCAGGCTAACTGACTTGCACAAGATCAGAGGGATAGCAGTGGGAATTGAACTCTTACTTCCCTGCCCACTGTTCAAACAAGTAGGCTACTCGCCTAATTAAACCTTATATGAGGAGTCACGGATTTGACATCTTGCCTTTGTGTGGTACAACCAAAGCAGTTTAAATTTGTTATATGCAGGTACTTTCTCTGTCTTTAGTGGGCTCACAATCTAAGATTTTTTTTATACCTGGGGTAATGGAGGGTTGAGGGGCCCTTTTATTAAGCTATGGCAAAAAGTGGCCTGTGGCAGTGCGAGCATGTCTTTTGGGCATGCGCCAGGCCAGGTTTTACCGCATGCAGGAAAAAGGACCTTTTCTTAAGGGGCCGGAAAATAAAAAACAGCACGTGTCCATTTTCGGCCTGAGACCTTACCACCACCCATTGACTTAGTGGTAAGGTCTCACATGCTACCCAGATGGTAGGCATGAAGAGCACACCCACTGCCATTTACCACCAGGTAAGCGTCATGTGGTAGAAAATAGAAAATATTTTTTACTGCGTGTTTTTGGTGTGCGCTGAATTCAGAATTATCGCCCAGGGCATGTGGTTGCTGGGCAGTAATGCCAATTTGGTGCACGCTGAATGCACATAGGCCCTTACACACCTTTGTAAAAGGGCCCCTAAGTGACTTGCCCAGAGTCACAAAGAGCTGCAGGGGGAATTGAACCCAGTTTCTCAGGTTTACAGCCCACTGCACTAACCATTAGGCTACTCCTCACTCTAAAGCACAGAGGTGTAACTAGATGGGATTCAAGGGAGTGGATTGCATCTCCATACAGATTTTGAATGAAATGGCATCTATGCAGATTAGCCCTTCAGCCTCACACCCCCACCTGTTTTACAAAAGGTCTGCTCCCCCTGACATCAAAACCTGGCTAAGCTTCTGCTAAAGCACTGTTGACCACTTGCAGACTTTATTTCCGATCTGACGAAGAAGGGCAACCTTCGAAAGCTAATCAAGAAATGTATTATGTCCAATAAAAATGGTATCATCTTATTTTCTTTTTCATGTTTTATTTTGTTTGATTTCTATTGATAGACTTTAAATAGAAAGGACTTGTGGGTAACTCCAGGTCACCTGGATAAGTCCCTCATGTTTTAAACTACTAAAGACTCATCTCTTTGAAAAGATATACCACAAAGAATAAAATATGTAATTTCTCCAAATACACCTACAAACGTCGTAACACGTCCATTGTTTCACAATGTCTCTCTTACACCAGCATATTCTATTCCTAACGTCTGATAATGTCTTCTGTAATACTACTATCTCGTATTCCTAATGTCTATCAATGTCTTCTGTAATGCCACTATTTTGTACTTCATGACCATGTAACCCAAAATCCTTCTGTAAAACCAAATGTATATCTCTTGCTATTTCCATTATCCATGATATATTGTAAGCCACATTGAGCCTGCAAAGAGGTGGGAAAATGTGGGATACAAATACAATAAATAAATAAAAAATAAGAACACATTCCTAGTAGAAATACAAATAGTATCATGAGTGTAAGAATGTTTCTTTTGGTGGGAAGCATATTTCAACTTCCGTAAGCACCTCAAAGCATTTCTCTTCAGGAAAATCCCCCAGGTGGACCACAAATAATTTCGCTACAACCCAACTCAGCCACCAAATCTCCCATAACACCCCTCCTGTTTGGAATCTACCCTTAATATCCTTCAGTACCCCATATTGACTACACCTCTTATGTTCTATTACTTTCCCTGTTAGTAATGTAACCCACAATGAACCAATGCAAGTTTGAATATTGTGGGGCTATAAATGCTTTATTTCTTTACAGGTGGTATTGGGTATCCCTCTCTCAGTGTGTGAACAAAGTAACTGCTTATAACAACCACGGACCTCAATGCTTCCAAGCTTGGCAATTCTACTGGAATAATTGCTCTTTTCAAAAGAGCGCCAATGCTGTAACTGGAGCCAACGCTGTAACTGGAACTATATTCTTATCATTGGTCCTTTATCTTATATTGGAATGGGTAAAAATCAAACCAATGTAAAAAAAAACCTCTAATATGAGAAAAAAACATTGGTTTCTCAAAAAAACCCCAGCTAATATATAAATACGCCACTACTGTGAAGGGGTGGGGGGGGGGGGGGGGGACACATCAAAAAAGCAGTTGTGGCAAAAAGAACAAAGATTAATATTCTAAAACAAAACAAGAGAACCATATGGTCTGAACAAAAATGTTGAATGGAAGGCATTTTATTAAGATCAGTAGCCCTTTAATAAAAAAACAGATTGGTTAAAAGTCCAGTTGGCGTCTATACAAATACCCGCGGGCCATCTTGGAGTAAGAAATCACATTTATCGCATATGTCTTCCTGAAGCAGCAAGTTTATTTGAGAAACAAGGTGCTCTCGTAGAAGATAGGAGATTGACTGCAGGATTGAAGAAACCTACTGAGTATGAGGAGAGCACCGAGGAACACGTCAATCGATTGAAAAAATAGATTGGCCATTGTGCGACAGAATAAAATAGAGCCATAACACAGTTGAAGTGGAACTCAAAGGCTGAAAGAGATAAGTGCACGGTTGGATATGGGGTATGAGGGTGCTCATATTCAGATTGGGTTAAACTGCAAAGAATGAACATAGATTGTAAACTATAGAGTTCACTAATTTAATTTGGTTTATTTCTCTCACAGTAGTGGTATATTTATATATTAGCGGAGTTTTTTTGAGAAACCAATGTTTTTTCTCTTATTAGAGTTTTTTTTTACATTGGTTTGTTTTTTTACCCGTTCTAATATAAGATAAAGGACCAATGATAAGAATATATCTCCAGTTATAAGCGTTGGTGCTCTTTTGAAAAGAGCAATTATTCTGTGTGGAATTGCCAAGACAAAGGATTGCTCATGCTTTAAGAAAACAGCACACATATCAATGTACTCTTCTGGACCAAGAACATAAGAATAGCCATACTGGGTCAGATCAATGGTTCATTTAGCCCAGTATCCTGCTTCCAACAGTGACCAATCCAGGTCACAAATACCTGGCAGAAACCCAATAGTAGCACATTCTATACTACCAATCCCAGGGCAAGCAGTAGCTTCCCCACCATGTCCATGGTGCATACTGTAGAATCATGCTGTGAACAAACGTTTTTCAAGTTTGTATACTCGTATATATGTATCTGCTGAGATGTACCTTGGTGGATACTAGCCTCTTTATCTCTTACATATGTATCTGTTGTACATCTGAATTCACATGCCTTCTGGCTGTAGTATTTGCTGGTGTGATAGCATAACCACTGTTGTCAAGCACAGCAAAGCTGGAGGCTTTTGAAAAGTAACCCTCTGAACTGGGTTTGAAACACAGGATGTGACTATTATGATTGTCCAGACTTAATGAGTAACTTTTGGCCACAGACTTTTGCAGATGGTTCCAAAATTGCAATGGGATAGATACCCTGAAGCTGCGGAAAACATGAGGCGGAATCTAGTAAAGCTTGATGAATGGCCCTGAGTTTGCACCTGAGATTCAATGCTAAAAAACAGAAGGTGTTTACTTCAAAGCAATTTCTATGCCCCCCCCCCCCGCAATGCCACTTACCAAAATATTGAAAACAAGTGGACCAAAGATGATCCTTGTAGCCAGTTACCACTACCCTTTTTCACTTCCCACTTAACCAGTTTCTAACCCATAAGTACATAAGTAATGCCATACTGGGAAAAGACCAAAGGTCCATCGAGCCCAGCATCCTGTCCCCGACAGCGGCCAATCCAGGTCAAGGCACCTGGCAAGCTACTCAAATGTACAAACATTTTATACTGTACAAGTTATTCCCGAAATTGTGAATTTTTCCCAAGTCCATTTAGTAGCGGTCTATGGACTTGTCCTTTAGGAAACCATCCAACCCCTTTTTAAACTCTGCCAAACTAACTGCCTTCACTACATTCTCTGGCAACGAATTCCAGAGTTTAATTACGCATTGGGTGAAGAAAATGTTTCTCCTATTTGTTTTAAATGTACTATACTGTAGTTTCATCACATGCCCCCTAGTCCTAGTATTTTGGAAAGCGTGAACAGACGCTTCACATCCACCTTGTTCCACTCCACTCATTATTTTATATACCTCTATCATGTCTCGCCTCAGCCGTCTCTTCTCCAAGCTGAAATGCCCTAGCCTCCTTAGTCTTTCTTCATAGGGAAGCTGTCCCATCCCCGCTATCATTTTAGTCGCCCTTCGCTGCACCTTTCCAATTCTACTATATTTTCTTGAGATGCGGCAACCAGAATTGAACACAATACTCAAGGTGCAGTCGCACCATGGAGCGATACAACGGCATTATAACATCCTCACACCTGTTTTCTATACCTTTCCTAATAATACCCAACATTCTATTCGCTTTCCTAGCCGCAGCAGCACACTGAGCAGAAGGTTTCAGTGTATTATCAACGATGACACCAGATCCCTTTCTTGGTCCATAATCCTAACAAGGAACCTTGCATGACGTAGCTATAATTCGGGTTCTTTTTCCCACATGCATCACCTTGCACTTGTTCACATTAAACGTCATTCACTTTTGTGCTCATACCAAGGGCACTCAGGTTATGTATTAGTTGCATATGCAGAACTGTGCCAAAAGTCTTGCTCAAATCCCACTACATCTAGTGCCAGATTCAGTGAATGGCACTCAGCACTTTTCTATAAGTGTCTGCCCTCCCTCTCTCTCCCTTCCATCCCTCCCTCCTCTCTCCCTTCCATCCAGCCTGGATGAGTGCTCTTTATAGAACAGCATTGGGCACTGAATTCCTCACCCAACTTTGGCCATGAAGACTTACACCAGCTGAAACCAGGTGTAAATCCGGTTGTGTAAGCTTGGAACTCATCCGCGGTATTCTGTAATACGTGTGTAATTTACCAAACACCCATGACATGTACATGGGAATGCTCCCTTTGCAGTTGCTCATGGATACACATAGGCGCTATCCTATGACTGCCATTTCAGCCCATTTCGGCACCTTCCATCTGTTAGAACATGTGGAATTAGTACCTAACTTTAGGTGCCAATTATAGAATTTCCCAGCTAGTGTTCTTCCCCAATCCAGCTCTCTTGTCAGCCCTCTAGGGATAGAAAAACACCTACTGTACCTGAATGTAACTCAGGTTGAGCTACAACTAAAAAAAGGCATGAGCTAAATTCAAAAGAAATTACTACTACTACTACTACTACTATTAGCATTTCTATAGCGCTACAAGGCATACGCAGCGCTGCACAAACATAGAAGAAAGACAGTCCCTGCTCAAGAGCTTACAATCTAATAGACAAAAATAAAGTAAGCAAATCAAATCAATTAATGTGTACAGGAAGGAGGAGAGGAGGGTAGGTGGAGGCAAGTGGTTACAAGTGGTTACGAGTCAAAAGCAATGTAAAGAGGTGGGCTTTCAGTCTAGATTTAAAGGTGGCCAAGGATGGAGAAAGACGTAGGGGCTCAGGAAGTTTATTCCAGGCGTAGGGTGCAGCGAGACAGAAGGCGCGAAGTCTGGAGTTGGCAGTAGTGTAGAAGGGAACAGATAAGAAGGATTTATCCATGGAGCGGAGTGATAAGACGTACTTGTGGAGGGACTCCCACTCAGCTTGGAGTGAACGGTGCTCTCGACTCTAAGGAAGCATTGAGAAAGGCTGACAGTGGATATACCAGAAATTTCTGTAGTTCCCTAAATATCCTCGTAGGCATCCCATCTGGTTACATTGTTTTGTCTACTTTTTGCTTAGCTGGCTACTTACCATGGCAGTCTTCTGAAAGTTGCTGACTTCTACTTTACTTCCACTGTTCTCTCTAATCTGAGCAGGAGTCCTCCAACTGCATTACTGCCAGTAGGGGTGCTGCTTCAATATTGTGTTTCCATCACTAGGGACAGGCTGGTTCCCTAGAGTTCTGCAGATCTTGCTTGTCCCTCACTATTGAAATGTGATAGTGAAACAGCACCCCCCACTGGCAGGACCATACTCCCGCTCAGCTTAGAGGGAACTGTGTTCACTTCCATTCCTGTTTCTGTCTTCTGCAGTCCTACTTGTGGCCCTTCCTCATGCCCTGATGATCAGAAGCAAATGCGGGCGCTAGAGGCTATTAGTGCCATACTAGTACCCACGTTTGCTCCCACCCCATGATCGAAGCAGGCTATTACGTGAAGCAATGAGCTCGCCAGCTTTGACTGCAAGTAGCATGCAAATGTATGCTAAACAGGGCATTAACTATTCCTCCCAAATGCTCAGCGGGCAGCGCAGCAAACAAGGGCACTGCTGTCATGGCAAACCCTAAACCAGTTCGGAGCTGGCACAAGGGTCTGTAGAGCATTGAGGAGGAATGGGGAGCCCTGTCCAGCATACATCTGCATGCTTTCAGGGCCCCCCATCCCACCTTGGGCAAAAGGAGCTGGCGGTCTGGTGGACCTCCAGCTCCCCCCAAACCCCCTGGACAGAAGTCCCCAACCCCCACGGACAGAGAGGGCTAGAGATCTGAAGGTCTGGTGGACCTCAAACTAGCCCTCCCTGGTGGTCTAGTGCCCACCAACCCCCTGGACAGAGCCCCCCCAGCAGAGAGGGCAAGAGGGCTGGAGGTCCGGTGAGCATTCAGCCCTCCAGTCCCCCTGATGGCCTAGTGCCCTCTGAACACCTCCATACCTTGAGCACGGAGGAGGGAAATAGTAATCCCTCCTTCTTCCAGTGCTGTCTCTAAAATGGCGGTACCATACCTGCACAGTGCATCCAGATGCACTGGGCAGGCACTGTCATTTTGGAGGTGATGCTGGAAGGAGGAGGAGTGATAATCCCTTCTCCAAATTCAAGTACAGAGGGGTTCAGGGCACTAGACTACCTGGAGGGGACTGGATGCTGGATGCCCACCGGACCTCCAGCTCTCTTGCCTTCTCTGCCGGCATTTGGTTGATGAGGGTTCTGAGATTTTAGAGTTTGTGATTTGTAAGACTGTGTATTGTTTGTGGTTTTTTTAATGAATGTTTTATTGTTCGTCACCTAGATGTTTGGATAGGTAGGTTATAAATGTAATAAATAAATAAATAAATAGACCACCGGGGGGAGGGGCTGGAGGGCTACCATACCTACAGCTCTCTAGCCCTCTCTGTCTGGGGGGGGGGGGGGGTGGGGGGTGTTGGGGAGGGCTGGAGCTCCACCGGATCTCCGGTCATCTAGCCCTTCTGTCCATGAGAGTTGGGGGGTCTGGAGGTCCACCGGACCTCTGTTTGACAGGTCTGGGCTTTTTTTTTTGACAACCTGGATCTGTCAAACAGCTTCTGTGGGAGGATTGTGCCTTGGGTGCATGTCCAGGCACAATCTTCCTGCAGAAGTATCCACATAATCAAAGCTAATAGCGTGCATAAATTTGCATGCTAGTTAGCTTTGATCATAGTGACGTTATTTCCCCGTGCTATTCTGGTACTAAATTTACAGCGCTGTTTGGAACAGCGCAGGGGAATTGATCATCAGGGCCTCAGTGTACTATTGCAAAGAATTTTAACCTAGTCATTTGCCAGTCAATCATTTATATTGTTACTTTAATCATATGTAAATGATTGAAATGAGCTTTAATATCAAAGATAAAATTTCTAAATACTATTGAACTTAAAATTCAAGAAATGTTGCTATAACTCTTTCTGTGAAAATTATGTACTAGCAGAAAATAGGTTGGAATTTTGTACAATAAAACTGAGGAACTTTTCCTCCACACTCCAACATATCCAGTGAAATAAATTGTGATAGAAAAAGAAAACAGTGATAAGTGAATGATCAACTGCTATAGTTGGAGCTCGTGATGATAAATTACCAGTAAAATACTTCTGAAACTAGATATCAACACAATGTTTGTTTGTTTCTGGCCAAAGCAACCAGCACATGAAGATTCCTGAACAACATTAATCCTCTTGACATCAGTCTTAGTGAGGTAAACTACCTTCCAGTAAATCTACACTAAGAAAATTCCTTGGCACCAGATGTATCCTCAATAACTAATCGACCATGTAGAGTACTTTTCCAAATTGCTTAAGATTCTTTTTTGTTTTAAATTTCATGGATTAAGTTTGGACAGTTGTTGATAAGCTGTTGGAAAGCAAGGTAAGAACATAATAACATAAGAATAGTCATGCTGGGTCAGACCAATGGTCCATCTAGCCAAGTATGCTGCTTCCAACAGTAGCCAATCCAGGTCACAAGTGCCTGGCAGAAACCCAATTAGTAGCAACATTCCATGCTACCCAGTCAAGGGCAAGCAGTGGCCTCCCCCATGCCCATCCAATAACAAACTATGAACATTTCCTCCAGAAACTTGTCTAAACCTTTTTTAACATAGATACACTAACTGCTGTTACCACATCTGCTGGCAGCAAGTTCCAGAGCTTAACTATTCTTTGAAAGAAAAATATTTCCTCCTATTTGTTTTAAAAGTATTTCCATATAATTTCATTGCAAGTCCCCTGGTCTTAATACTTTTTGAAAGACTTTTTTACCTGTTCTACATCACTCAGGATTTATGGACCTGAATCATATCCCCCCTCAGCCGTCTCTTTTCTAAGCTGAGGAGCCCTAACCTTTTAGCATTTCCTCATATGGTAGGAGTTCCATCCCTTTTCTCATTTTGGGTCGCTCTTCTTTCAACCTTTTCTAATTCTGCTATATCTTTTTTGAGATACGGCAACCAAAATTGAATGCAATACGCAAGGCGAGGTCACATCATGGAGTGATACAAAGGCATTATAATATTCTTGGCAGTGGCGTACCAAGGGAGGTGGGGCGATGGAGGCGGTCCGCCCCGGGTGTCAGTGGGTGGTGCTCCATCGGCGCTGCAGACTGCAGGCAGCCCGTGTCTCCTGCCTCCATCCTGCTGTGCCTTAAAGAAAATCTGAAAAGCGGCATGGCAGGCATGCTTCGTGTCTGCCCTGCCTGCTTGTAAAAGAAAGAGCGGCAAATCTCCTCGTCGACGTCGCAACGTTGCATCGGGTCTTCCCTCACTGGGTTCAGCCTATCTGTCTGGTTTCGTTTTACAATAGGTGAATTGATGTTCTAGTGCTCACTGTAGTGTTTAAGATGCTTTCTTTTTCCTTGTGTGACTCATAGAAATGACTGCTTATGGTATGTAGAATTGCTGTATAGGTCCTGAGTGTTTTGTATTCTCGGTATGCCTAGTACTGGATCTTGGAGGGGGATGTTAAAAAATGACCGGCCCCTGGTGTCAACTACCCTAGGTACGCCACTGATTCTTGTCTTACTTTGCATCCCTTTCCTAATAATTCCTAACATCCTGTTTGCTTTTTTGGCCACTGCCGCACACTGGGCAGAAGATTTTAATGATTGTCTACAATGACACCTAGATCTTTTCTTGAGTGCTGACTCCTAAGGTGGACACTAGCATCTGTAACTATGATTTGGATTATTCTTCCCAATGTGCATCACCTTGCATTTGTCCACATTATATTTCTTCTGCCATTTGGATGCCCAGTCTTCCAGTTTCCTAAGGTCTTCCTGCAATTTTTCACAATCCGCATGTGACAACTTTGAATAGTTTTGTGTCATCTGCAAATTTAATAACCTCACTCATCGCACCAATTTCCAGATCATTTATAAATATGTTAAATAGCACCGGTCCCAGTACAGATCCCTGCCTAAGGGGGTCAAGGTTACACTATCTGCTGCTAGAGCCAGAAAGTTAATGGTGCTTGAGGTGGAAATATCTTTGTTCAGCCATGTAAAATTAGGATTTCATGGGTCCATAAAACACTAACAAAAGGAACGCCTTGGCACTAAAATCGTCACTGCAATTTAGTCTTAGCTGCATTAAGTTTTAAGAAATGCTGACTAGCTCAAGTTTGAATCAAGGCTATACAATTAGAAATGGAAGTCCGTAATTTTGGAAAATCTAGTGTTACTGGAATTAAAACAAATATGCATTCTGCGTATTAACAACCCCAGTAACCTGATGCCTCCATAATTGAACCCAATGAACTCATAAATACATGAAACAAGATCGGAGATAATGGTGAACTACTACAATAGTCATTGGTCTCTGTCATAAAGCATATGGGAACAGACTTAAAGATCTAAATATATATACTTTGGAAGAAAGGCAGGGACAGAAGAGGTATGATAGCGGCATTTAAATACCCCTTTGGCATAGATGCACAGAAATAAGCCTCCTTTAATTGAAAGGAAACTCTGGAACTGAGGAAGAGTAGAATGAAGGTGAAAAGAAATAGGTATAATCTAAGGGTGGTAGGATTTGTGGAATGCCCCCCCCCCCCCCCCCCCAGTGGAGATAGAGGCGGAAGACTGTATTTGAATAAAAAAAAACATGGGCTAAGCAACAGAAAAGAAGGGATTGTAAGCTGATTAGTTGCTATGGATGGGTAGACAAGATAGGCCGACCATACAGCCTTTTATCTGCTGTCATTTTCTCTGTTTCTATGCCGGTTTTTACATATGAGAAGAAGACAACAGATGAATGTCTACTTCTGCCCCAGACAGTCTGAGTCTGGGAATGAAGGATTAGGCAGACAGTGGTAACTCACAGGGCACTGTCATGCCTGCTCCCTAGGACCTGAACAGCAGCTATTCTCTGAGGGATTAGCAAGGTCCTGAGTATACTATCTAAAGAGCAGTGAGGATGGATGGGCTGAAAACCTTTCCTAACTTCAACTTGTTTGTAGATTCCCCACCGTTTATTCTAAATAAATTTCTTTGCTGGAGTCTAGCAAACAGAAAAGGTATGAAAAAATTAGGCACTAGAAACTACAGAACTTTAAATTTATTCAATATTTAACAGGATAACATTAAAAAAGCCGGCATGCCAGGTCCTAAACCAGCAGACTGAACCAGTATATCATATTTCTAGACCAATCAGAAATCTCTTCAGCATCTGTTAGGATTTTCCCATAGTCAGTCATAAATTCTGAGATCATCACAATGCCTCAGCTTCTCATTTTAATATAACCACACATACCAGCTGGCCACCCCTCCATTCGTCTTTATTTCATGGGCATAATCATCACAAAGGACTCTTATTGTTACCAAAGCAGTGTAACTTGGGCAATTCACCATACATCCTATGCTCTCTCAACATACACATGCAATCAAGGTGTCTGTTTCCTAAAGCATGTTGAGGCTGGCAAGGAGGCATCTCTTTCCCCACCATTAAGCCACATTGTTTACATGTCAGTGTGTTGCTATAGCATCTCCTTTAAGTGAAGTAATCTATTACAACATAAAGGAAGCACTAAGACAGGGCTAGAATCCAGGAAGATATAACAAGGTGAGAAGTCAAAATAAGACTAGAATCCAGGAACACTAGAACAAGGCAAAAATCCTAGAACACAGAAATGCTAGTACCAAGCATAAATGGATGTAAATCCATGTTCTAAAGCTAACATGTATATTTTCAGTAAAGCACGCCTATCACTGTGTGAGCACAGATAAGCTAAGGGCCTGATATTTAAAAGAAGACTTATGGAGTTGGTGCCATTCCTGATCTCATAAGTCATTTTCTTTTAATTTTAAAGTTAGCTTTGGTTCTATGATAGGAGTATTTGTCTGTCAGAAGGAATGCAGAACACAACAGCTGAAGTTGGAGTCTCCTCTCAATGCAAAATCTTAAGAGGTCTACAATTCCCAGGTGATATAACAGGTGACCCAAGGACCTTGCTATTGATTTTGACTGAGGGACATCTGCTATATCATGGCATTGAGGGGTCTACTACACACTGATGTCAGAGCCCTCACATTTACCCACATGCTCTCCAGCATTTGAAGATCTGCTTCAGAACAAACTCTTCAGCTGCGGCAGAGCTGCACTTCGTTAGAGAAGACTGGTTCCCCTCTTCAAGGGTGGCCTTACCAGCTACGTTAGCTAGGACTGATACTCCAAAATGTTCAAGACCTACTTTGGGGGAGCTCCATCACAGGCTCAAAAAAATAAACTATAGAAAGAACGCTCTTCCTATTGCCCTATGGAAGAGGCCTTATAGAGACTATACAGCTGTAGGGGAGAGAATCACAGCTCTAAGGGAGGAGAAGAGAAGTACATAGGGGTGGCAGATGGAGACTCCAGAATATCAGTTCCGTGGGTGGCAGATGAGTCTGTATAGGCATGAACTAGTCTTGGATCAGTGACCTGGGGTGGCCTCCACTTCCTCCAGGGAGAGTTGCTCGCTATTTGTGTCTGCAACCAGTCTCAAGCTGTATATGCTTTTGTCCTTTGTGTTTTTGAATTAGCTCTGCAGGGGCCAGTACAGTGTATTTTTGCCCTGCCTCTGGGCTTGTTCCTGTTAGTATTGTTTTGTGTATCTTGTTCTTGTTTCCGTGTCTTGTTTCTATGTTCTAAGATTCCTTGCCTTGTTCTAGTATGTCTGGATCTTGTCTTGCCCTGGTTCCTTGCATTGTTCTAGTGTTCCTGGCTTCTAGTCTTATTTTGATGTCTTGCCTTGTTATAATCGTCCTGGATTCTAGCCTTGTCCTAGTATTACCTTGTTCCTGTGTGTCTTGCTATGTTTTTTCCTTGTTTTTCTGTTTTGTATCCTGGCTACAAGGTTAGATAATCTTAAACCTGCCTTGTATCCTAAATATAAGTACTGTCCCCCCCCCCCCCCCCGATATTCACGCTATTTAACCAGCCAAGAATGGCTACTGGCCAAGTTAAATAGTAATTTAGCCAGCTCACTACTATATTCAATGGGAGATAGCTGGTTATCTCCGCATATTGCCAGATTTTCTATATTGCACCTAGCGTTCTGAGCATAAATCTAAGCATATTCCATAACAGTGCATGTAACTTAATTGGTTTAACAAGCCAATCAGCATTGTTAATAGCACTAACAAGCAATAATGAGAACTAATTGGTCAATAATTAGAATCTACACATATAACTCGCTAAGCGATGCAGTATGAACTGCATCTAAATTCTAAAGCACGCAGTTCAAATGGATGTGGTTATGGGCAGGAAAATGGATGTTTTGTAGGCATTCCCAGATTTACATGTTCACCACATAAAGATAAGTAGATGATATATTTACTTATCTTTATGCTTTTCTGTTTAGGTAGGACCGCCGAAAATTGCTGTCTTAAATGAAAAGTTAGCATTGCTATATGTGCAGTCTCCCTAAATGGATTGGATAAATGCTGGTCCCATTCCTGAAATATCACAGCCTCTCCTAATTTTAAACAGATGCATTTTGGCCAGATATCATGAGCTCAATATCCAGCTACGTAGCTGCTATTTAATTTTAAGGCACTACTTTTATAATCTTTCTACACATGTAAAGCACATGCTGCCAAACTCTTTGCTGGAGCTCACCACAAAGAGGTTTGCAGTGCTGTATTTATAAAAATATATATTTTAGAATGCTGTGGCTGCTCTAATTTGTGGAGTGCTTCTCCTGAGGGAGCCCTCTTGGGATGAAACTGAGTGTGAGCACAGATAAGCTAAGCCCTGATATTTAAGAATAAGTACTTATGGAGTTTGTTCCATTGTTGTTATAGTATATGCCCAGTCCATGTAAATCTACATGCAGGGATTACCGCCACATTTTCATTGGGGTAATGGATTGCACGTAGTTTGTAGGGGCTGAGATATTAACTAAGGCTTATTCTATATACCACACCTAAATCGTCATAGAATATGCTTAGGCAAAATGATTTCACATGGATTTTCCAGGCACCATATATAGAATTTCCCCCATAGCTGCAACTTGCATATCACGCGATATAGCTGGCTCGCAGCAATATTCAGCTCTGGGTTAAGTGGTTAAATAGGACCATGTAACTAGTAGTCCTATTGTTAATTGCTAAGAACCTAACTAGTTAGCGCTGAATATCGGCTTAACAGGTTTAAGTTCCAGCGACCAAAATGAAATCTATAGTTTTTATCCTTGGAAAGTGAGAAAGAGAAAGGATAGTGATGCAGAGGAAGTAGAAAGGGTATACATATTGTGACAAAGGCAAATACAGGCAGGCAGGAGTCAGGCCAGGCAGCAATCCAGAGGATATCAGAAGACAAGCCTAGGTCAAAGCTGAGAAGACAACCAAGAGATGGAAATGGGAACAAGGGCAGATGGGAGGCAGGACTGGAGACAGAACTAGAGACAGTCAAGCTGGAGGCAGGACTAGAGACAATCAGGCTGGACGTCCCTCTTACAGGCCCGCCAGTCCTTCGGTTGGGCCTTGCAAAATGGACAACCTTCCGCAGTTTCTGTGAGAAACACGTCCTTATTACTGTATTTTACACTTATGAATGTTCCTTATATTCTCGTACCTGGATGTCCGCAACTACATGCCTACTACGGAACAACCAGGTACATCAGAGAAGTCCAAAGTATAGTAATAAGGACATCTTTTTCGTTGAACAGCCAAAGGACGTTGTATATGAAGTACAGTGAATGTTTTAGGGACGTCCTTTCGCAGCTCTGGAAGATGGGTGTCCTTTTACTATACTTTGGGCGTTCCCTGATTTGGGCGTTTTTCAACTGCGATAATGGAATGATCTAAGGACGTCCATACTATTTTTCAATTATATCTACCTGATTTTGGCCAGCTTCGTGAAGACATCCTAATTTATATTTGGGCGACCTTTCGAAACATGCCCCTCCATGGCCCCATCCCACGTGGGTTCCATTACTAACTGTTAGAATAGTTCCCCCTGTAGAGAATCCAGGATCTCTCTGCTTCTCAATCACAATCTCAACACCACATCGGCATATTAAAATTACCTAGTAGTAGTAGTTCCCCTTTTATAGCTATATTTTGAATGTCTTCAATTAAATCTCTGTCCACTTCTGTCTGTGAAGGAGGCCTGTATATCACACCAATTTAAATACTTTTGCCATTCCCTCTTTCCAGACTGACCCACAGTGCCGCTTCCTTACCCTGAAGATCCTGCAATTGTGTGGCTTTAATATTATCTTTAATATATAATGCCACTCCCCCTCCCTTTCTTCCTATCCTGTCTTTCCTGAACGATTATAGCCAGGTATAACTATATCCTAGTCATGGTTCTCTGTGAACCATGTCTCTGTGATCATCACTAAATCCAAATCTGCCTCTTCCATCACTGTCTCAAGATCTAAAAACCTTATTACCAAACTTTGGGCATTAGCATACTGCTTTCCAGATGTTGCCCCTATTTCCCATTTGTGTAGAGAAATTTAATGCTTCACTTACCTTGAGGCTTGTACCTACCTAGGGACTTTGATCACCCTACCCAAATTCTAGTTTAAAACCCTCTTCAGTAGGTTAGCCAGTCTGCTGCTGAAAACACTCTTTGATAGATGATATCATCTGTGCTCAGCGGCCCTTGGAAAAGCATCCCATGATCCAGGAAGCCAAATGTCTTGATGACACCATCTGCACGCATATATTAATCTCCAGGATGCAAGCTTATCTGCCTTGGCCTTTACCCTCAACAGGGAGAATCGACAAGAACACCACTGTGCATTTGTCTGCTTCACCCTCTCTCCCAGAGCCATGAATCACTTTTGATACGTTCTGAGGGGTTCCTAGCAGTATCATTTGTGCCAAAATGGATAAGCGTCATTGAATATAGTCATTAGGCTTCCCATGGCTGAGTATCACCAGGAACCTGATAGTAATGCTGCCATGCCTCATCCATACCAGAGGAGGCATCAGCAAGCCTTAGATTTAAAAAACCTAAACTTAAATGACTCCATATGTGTGGATGTGTTGAGTGATGCTTAAATGGCGACTTCAGTTATGATGAACTAGGGCCAATGCTAAGTAGACTTGTATGGTCTGTGTCTCTATTTAGCACTCTGGTTTAGGATGGGCTAGAAAAGGCCTAGACAGCAATTCAGTGGCTGGAACATGAGGACAGTGCTAGACAGACTTTTATGGTTTGTGTACCGCAAATGAGAAGACAAATAGGCTGGAGTAGACTTCGATGGCAACTCCAGAAGTTGGAACATAAGGATATGGCCAGACGGACTTCTATGGTCTGTGTCTCAGAAACACCAAAAAAAAGACCATAATCAAGTATATAATATCATGTTCATTGTTGATTTAATAATGAATTGATATTGACCGTTCAGTTCTTTATCTGTCATCACTTACTATGTTACTATTAATCCTTTCTGTTCCCGGGCTGATGCGCAGACCTCAGCTCTGACATAGGTATGAGCATCAGATGTCACCTGACCTACTGGCATGTGCATGTGGTGACCTCTCAGCACACAGTGCCAGTGAATCAGAGACAAGCCTTACATGTGCTCACCAGAGTGTTCCAAGTTCCAACTTCTGTTCCTTCCTTGCCTGCAGTGCTGCGAATAAATCCAGAGAGAGACCGAGAGAGCTGGCTGGACATTTTTTTTAACGTACCATTAAATTCTTGTGGGGATGGGTTAAATTCTTGCGGGGACGGGTGAGGATGGGTTAAATTCTGCAGGGATGGGTAAGATTCTGTCCCTGTGCAACTCTTAGTTTACACCCCCTCTCATTTATGTGCTAAGAGACTTTGGCATATATGTTCTAGAATAGCGCCTAGCACTTTTGCACATAACTGCCAATTAGTGGTGCCTCAGATATACGTAAGTGCTATTATTCTAGAACATACATGTGCACTCCGTACTTAACATTTAGCGCTGAGTTATATAGAATGAGGGGATATGAGATTTCAGAATAAAATCCCTGTGATTTGGGGACATCAAAGAAGCTTCTTGTATCAATTTAAGCTAAGGCCAAGGATTCATTTGATTCTCATATTCCTTTTTCTCATACGATGACACTTCTCCTGCTTGGAGGCTTCTCTTTCAGCTCATGTTCCATAATCAGGTCAACACTAAGGTTTGGCTTGTTAAATCTGAGAGCCCTAAAAACAAATGCTTCTTAATCCCTTCTTAGATTCAAGATAATTGTTTAGATTTTCTTTGTGTCACTGAATTCTGATTGGCAGAGAGTGATGCCTATTAATTGAGCCAGGACTGTCCTCCAGGTTATTTATATCTGTTTGCCAATTGGAATTAGAGGAGATTAATTGAAGATTAGTTTACTTCAGGTACAAATCTCAATGCAAATATAGAGATTAACCTTTCAAATGGCAGACTCTCTGCCTGCTGATTTTAGTTTAGTTTAGCAACCACCACTGGTGTCCTCTTATTCAGTGATGGAGTTGTGTGATTTGATGTCTATTTTTTGCATTAGCATCTACCGTAACTATTCTAACTTTTTATTGCAGACTTGGGCCTTAAATGGTATCAACACCTTCTCATTCTGCAGATCATATTTTGGATCTAATATTTACTCATAAGGAGTCTAGTGTTTTGTATTTTTTTGTTACATTTATACCCCACGCTTCCCACTCACGGCAGGCTCAATGCGGCTTACACATACAGGTACTTATTTTTTTGTACCTGGGGCAATGGAGGGTTAAGTGACTTGCCCGAGTTAAGGTCAAGGCTGCTTTTACCAATGGGCAAAAGGGACAGCAGACCTAGGCCCCCTCCATAAAGGGGCCCATCATCCCATTGGTAAATTCAGACCCTAAGTCTGATACCTCTCTCTTTCTATGCATCATCTTTCACTCTTCCTTCCTCTCTGCTCCCCTCGGTCCACTGTACTTCTTTTTTGTGCCAGTAGTGGCAGGAATTAGGACAGGCTGATTTCAGCCGGCGTCAGAGCTTTCTCTCTGCTGAGTCCCACTTATGTGAAAACAGGAAGTTGTGTCGAGGAAAAAGCTCTTACACTGGCCAAAAGTAACCTGTGCTAATTGTTTCCACTACTTGTAGCAGGTAATGTAGGGAGGGAGAAGGAAGGGAGAGGACAAGTGATAGGTGCAGAACTCATGAGGGGAGCAGAAGGAAAGACCGGATTGGAGGAGTAGAGGAGAAATGCCAGATGGGAGAAAGGCAGGGAAGAGAGGAAGGGAGATACTGGACCAAGGGTGATGGGTGGGGAAGAGGGAAAGAGAAAGGGATACTGGGCAGGGAAGGTCATAGGGACAGTACTGAACTGGGGGAATAGGGATAGTGGGATATGGCGTGGCAATGCTAGAAAAAGGGGAGATAGGGCATAGGGGGCAATTCTGGAAAAGGGGGAGATGGGGATAATGCTAGAAAAAGGGGAGATAGGGCATAGGGGGCAATTCTGGAAAAGGGGGAGATGGGGATAATGCTAAAAAGGGGAGATAGGGCATAGGGCAATTGGAAAAGGGGGAGATGGGGATATGCTGGAAAAAAAGGGGAGGTGGGGGCTCAAAGGACAATGCTGGAAAAGGGGGAGATGGGGGTATAGGGCGATGCTGGAAAAGGGGAAGATAGGGCACAGGAGAGGCAATGCTGAAAAAGGGGGAGATGGAGCACGGGGGGAGTAATACTGGAAAGTGGGGAGATGGGGCACGGGGGAGACAATGCTGGAAAGGAAGAGATTTCTCACCTATATGGTAAACAGGCCCTGTGCCATGTGGTGCATCATGGGAGCACAGGGCAGGGCACACCATTTTGCAGATGATTGCACCCAGAGGCAGGAGCAAGTGGGCATGGCTTCTGCCTCCTTCCAGGTGCAGAGTTGGGTGTGGAGACGGGTTGGGATCAAAGGTTAGTGGTTGGGTACAAAACTACCAGGGAGTTTTTTTATGGGACTGGGGAGGGGAGCACTAGACTACCAGGGAGTATTTTTTATGCGACTGAGGGGGGGGGGGGGGGAGAGAACATGACCACTGCCAGGATTTTGTGGGAGGGTGGAAGGGAAGGAGGAAGCCTGGGGCAATTAGATCACATGGGAATCTTTTATATTTAATATCAGGGATGAAGGGGGGCTGGGTTGGATAAGGTCAGGCTCGGTCCGGAAGTGGGGGGGGGGGGGGGGTGGCGAAAGGAGTCCATGGGCAGGGGAGTCAGGATGGAGGAAAAGAAGTGGTGCTGCTAGACACCTGTCATAATATCAGACAGGGTTTTAGAACTTTTTGCAGGATTTGATGTGTGCTGGGGTGGTCATCTATAGCAGACTTGTGTCTGATCAGGTTTAAATGATAGAAAAACCTCACTCATTGGCTTTCAATCTCACTCTTTAGGATGGGCCAATCTTAGGATTTCTGCACTCTGGTTCAGCAACTTCCTTCCTTCCTCTCCCCTGGTCCAGTAACTTCCTTAATACCCCCACCTCCCCTGCCAGCCTTGTTGTTTCCAGCAAACAAACAAACAAAGAAAAAGCGGTATAAAGGTTTGGAACTGCTGTCTAGGCTGTACAACTGATGGCTCTGCTGATGCCACCTTTTTTGATGTAGATTTCCTGTTTCGGAGGGGCAGAACTAGCAGAGTCATCAGTAGCATGGCCTAGGTAGTGGCTCCACACATTTTTGTCACATTTTATCACAGGTTCTGGCGGGTCCTCTTAAAGATTTGTTTAATAAATCATTGGAAATGGGAGAGGTTTCGTGGGATTGGAGAACGGTGGATGTGGTCCCTCTTCACAAAAGTGGTGATAGGGAAGAAGCTGGAAACTAGAGGCCGGTAAGCCTCACTTTGATTATTGCACAAGTAATGGAAGGGATGCTGAAGGAAAGGATAGTGAATTTCCTGGAAGTCAATAAGTTACAAGATCCGAGACAACATGGTTTTACCGAAGGGAAATCGTGCCAAACGAATCTCATTGAATTCTTTGACTGGGTGACTGGAGAATTAAATCAGGGATGTGATATAGATGTAATCTACCTAGATTTCAGCAAGGCTTTTGACACGGTTTCCCACAGGAGGCTCTTGAACAAACTGAATGGGCTAAAGATAGGACCCGAAGTGGTGAACTGGATTAGGAACTGGTTGATGGACAGACGCCAGAGGGTGGTGGTAAATGGAATTCGCTCGGAGGAGGGAAAGGTGAGTAGTGGAGTCCCTCAGGGATTGGTGCTAGGACCGATTCTGTTCAATATATTTGTGAGTGACATTGCTGAAGGGTTAGAAGGTAAAGTTTGCCTTTTTGCAGATGATACTAAGATTTATACAGAGTGGACACCCGGGAGGGAGTGGAAAACGTGAAAAGGATGCACTTAGGGAGTAGAATCCACTGGAGACATATGTGTTAGGCGGGGAGAGTCTGATAGGTACCGACGGGGAGAGGGATCTTGGGGTGATAGTATCTGAGGATCTGAAGGCGACGAAACAGTGTGACAAGGCGGTGGCCATAAGTAGAAGGTTGCTAGGCTGTATAGAAAGGAGAGTGACCAGCAGAAGAAATGAGTTTTAATGCCCCTGTATAAGTCGTTGGTGAGGCCCCACCTGGAGTATTGTGTTCAGTTCTGGAGGCCGTATCTTGCTAAGGATGTAAAAAGAATTGAAGCGGTGCAAAGAAAAGCTACGAGAATGGTACAGGATTTGCGCTACAAGACGTATGAGGAGAGACTTGCTGACCTGAACATGTATACCCTGGAGGAAAGGAGAAACGGGGTGATATGATACAGACGTTCAAATATCTGAAAGGTATTAATCCGCAAAAGGACCTTTTCCGTAGATGGGAAGGCGGTAGAACTAGAGGGCACGATACGAGATTGAAGGGGGGCAGACTCAAGAAAAATGTCAGGAAGTATTTTTTCACGGAGAGAGTGGTGGATGCTTGGAATGCTCTCCCGCGGGAGGTGGTGGAGAGGAAAACGGTAACGGAATTCAAACATGCGTGGGATAAACATAAAGGAATCCTGTTCCGAGGGAATGGATCCTCAGAAGCTTAGCTGAGATTAGGTGGCAGAGCCGGTGGTGGGAGGCGGGGCTGGTGGTTGGGAGGCGAGGATAGTGCTGGGCAGGGCCGTGCCAAGGGTCTCTGGTGCCCCCCTGCAGACTGTCAATTGGCGCCCCCCCCCCACATTTGTTACTACTACTTAGCATTTCTATAGCGCTACTAGACGTATGCAACGCTGTACACTTGAACATGAAGAGACAGCCCCTGCTCCACAGACCTTTCAATACACCAAACCTCCAACGCCAACCATCCGACTCCAACTCCTACTGACACTAGGCTTCAAAATGTTTTTTTATCTAAATCTAAACTACTGGACAAAAATATATATAAAGTAGGGCTGTACATTTAATGCATTTTAACACAATTAATGCATTAAAATTCTTAACTTGCATTAATAATTTTAACGCATTAAATTGCGTCAAGCTGCTTGCTCCCGGTTCCGCTACCTACCTATCTTTCTCTCTTTCCTCCTCTCCCAGACTCTTCCTCCCTCTGGTATATTTTTCTCTCCTATTGTTGCCCCTTCCCTCCCCGATGGCCCTCCTAAAAAAAAAAAAAGGAATTAAGATTTTAAATTCAAATTTTAGCTTGGTTGTCTCTGGGAAAAACTAAGAGACAGCACAATATTAATTAACTGGAGAAAATGAAGTGTCCAACTTCAGGAAGCCAATGGAGGATCTCTGATCTCTCTCTCTCTCAAATTGTCTCATCAACGGATTTCGTAAAGAAATCCACAAAAGCAAAGCAGATCATTCATGTATCGAGCATCAGACATTTCCTCAATCATGTTGGTCAACAACCAGATGAGACGAACCTAACCTTCTGCTTCCGTCAGTCTGCAGCCAAACTTGCACAGGGGTACAGCACTGTTCAAGTAATCCCTGGATTATACATACACCATCTGCACAACGAGAGAGCGTGAACCAACTAATACCTGCACCAGCCCACCACATTTATTATTTATTTAATTTCAATGCTTTAGACTGACTAATCATGCCCCTCGTGCACAACAGATGTCTGCACACCCTCCACTGCAGCCTGGCCGCTCATCAGCTCTGCTGGACACAGATTTTCTTAACTGTTTAATTACAACAGATTGGCAAATCCACGGACCAATCTCCAGCCATAACTCCTGAGGTTTAGAGGGGGTCAGATCCTCGTCTCTGTCCAGCAATGAGCACACCAAGACACAGCCCCAATCCAGCAGGCTTTGTGCTGAATCAGCCACGTGTAACCGCGATGTTAGCGAGCGCTGACACAGACCGCCAATGCAGAAAGCCACGCAGTACAAACACCCGCCGATGGCCCTGCGCTTGGCTTCTACCGCGAGCCTAACGAGAAAACATTTGTTCTCTTAAAGGCAAGTTTTTTGCCTTTTTCTTACCTTGATGATGAAAGGAGAAGGTTATTACAGATGCATGACAGTCTTCGACCCCCCATATGAGGCAAGCTGCCATCACCGGCTTCAAATCGACCTCTCAGGGTGAATCAGCAGGCCATAGCGATAGGGAGAGCTTGTGCTCCAGGAGTGAAATTTCACTCAGTCCATGAGGGCCAGTGGAATCACTATGGACTGAAATTCCATGTGTAAAGGGGAAAAGGATAGTGATAGGAGAGTACTACCGTCCGCCTGGCCAGGATGAACAGACGGATGCAGAAATATTAAAGGAAATTAGGAACGCAAACAAAATGAGCAACACAATAATAATGGGTGATTTCAATTACCCCGATATTAACTGGGTAAATGTAATATAGGGAGGTAAAATTCCTTGATGAAATCAAGGACAGCTTTATGGAGCAGCTGGTACAGGAGCCGACGAGAGAAGGAAAAATTCTAGATCTAGTCCTTAGTGGAGCACATGATCTGGTGCAGGAGGTAATGGTGCTGGGGCTGCTTGATAACAGTGATCATAATAGGATCAGATTTGATATTAGCTTTGAAGTAAGTATACTTAGGAAATCAAATACATTAGCGTTTAACTTTAAAAAAGGAGACTTGATAAAATGAGAAGAACGGTGAAAAAAAACCATAGAGCAGTGGCTGCGAGGGTCAAAACTTTACATCAGGTGTGGATGCTGTTTAAAAACACTATCCTGGAAGCCCAGGCCAAATATATTCCGCGTATTAAAAAAGGAGGACGGAAGACCAAACGACAGCCAGCGTGGTTAAAAAGTGAGGTGAAGGAAGCTATTAGAGCTAAAAGAAAATCCTTCAGAAAATGGGAGAAGGAACCGACTGAAAATAATAAGAAATGGCATTAAGAAATGTCAAGTCAAATGCAAAGTGCTGATAAGGAAGGCTAAGAGGGACTTTGAAAAAAAGATTGCGTTGGAGGCCAAAACACATAGTAAAAATTTTTTTAGGTATATTAAAAGCAGGAAGCCAGCAAAAGAATCGGTTGGACCGCTAGATGACTGAGGGATAAAAGGGGCAATCAGGGAAGACAAAGCCGTAGCGGAGAGACTAAATGAATTGTTTGCTTTGGTCTTCACCGAGGAAGAGTTGGGTGGGATACCGGTGCCAGAAAGGGTATTCGAAGCTGACGAGTCGGAGAAACTTAATGAATTCTCTGTAAACTTGGAAGATGTAATGGGGCAATTCTACAAACTGAAGAGTAGCAAATCTCCTGGACCGGATGGTATTCATCCCAGAGTACTGATAGAACTGAAAATGAGCTTGCGGAGCTATTGTTAGTAATATGTAATTTATCCTTAAAATCGAGCGTCATACTGGAAGATTGGAGGGTGACCAATGTAACGCTGATTTTTAAAAAAGGTTCTAGAGGAGATCTGGGAAATTATAAACTGGTGAGTCTGACGTCAGTGCCGGGCAAAATGGTAGAGACTATTATTAAGAACAAAATTACAGTGCATATTCAAAAGCATGGATTAATGAAACAAAGTCAGCATGGATTTAGTGAAGGGAATCTTGCCTCACCAATCTACTACATTTTTTGAAGGGGTGAACAAACATGTGGCTAAAGGTGAGCTGGTTGATATTGTGTATCTGGATTTCCAGAAGGCGTTTGACAAAGTACCTCATGAAAAACTCCAGAGGAAATTGGAGAGTCATGGGATAGGAGGTAGTGTTCTATTGTGGATTAAAAACTGGTTAAATGATAGAAAACAGAGAGTAGGGTTAAATGGTCAGTATTCTCAATGAAGAAGGGTAGTTAGTGGGGTTCCCCAGAGGTCTGTGCTGGGACTGCTGCTTTTTAACATATTTATAAATGACCTAGAAATGGGAGTAACTAGTGAGGTAATTAAATTAGCTGATGACACCAAGTTATTCAAAGTCGTTAAATCACGGGAGGATTGTGAAAAATTACACGAGGACCTTACGAGAGTGGGAGACTGGGCGTCTAAATGGCAGATGACATTTAATGTGAGCAAGTGCAAAGTGATGCATGTGGGAAAGAGGAACCCGAATTATAGCTACGTCATGCAAGGTTCCACATTAGGAGTCACGGACCAAGAAAGGGATCTAGGTGTTGTCGTTGATGATATGTTGAAACCTTCTGCTCAGTGTGCTGCTGTGGCTAAGAAAGCAAATAGGATGTTAGGTATAGGAATGGAAAACAAAAATGAGGATTTTATAATGCCTTTGTATTGCTCCATGGTGTGACCGCACCTCAAATATTGTGTTCAATTCTGGTCGCCGCGTCTCCAAAAAGATATAGTGGAATTAGAAAAGGTGCAGAGAAGGGCGACGAAAATGATAAAGGGGATGGGACGACTTCCCTATAAGGAAAGGCTAAAGTGGCTAGGGCTCTTCAGCTTGGAGAAAAGGCGCCTGAGGGAAGATATGATAATAATGAGTGGAATTGAATGGATGGATGTGAAGTGTCTGTTTACCCTTTCCAAAAATACTAGGACTAGGGGGCATGCAATGAAGCTGCAATGTAGTAAATTTAAAATGAATCGGAGAAAATATTTCTTCACTCAATGTGTAATTAGACTCTGGAATTCATTGCCAGAGAATGTGGTAAAATGGTTAGCTTAGCGGAGTTTAAAAAAGGTTTGGACGGCTACCTAAAGGAAAAGTCCAAAGACCATTATTAAATGGACTTGGGGAAAATCCACTATTTCTGGGATAAGCAGTATAAAATGTTTTGTACTTTTTTGGGATCATGCCAGGTATTTGTGACCTGGATTGGCCACTGTTGGAAACAGGATGCTGGGCTTGATGGACCTTTGGTCTTTCCCAGTATGGCAATACTTATGTACTTATGAACATAATTTTCAATTGGTGATTTTTAAATTTCATTAACACTGTTGGGCTCTCTAGCTGATCAAAATCAAACATATAATTATAATTCACTGGAGTGGAGGAGTGGCCTAGTGGTTAGGGTGGTGGACTTTGGTCCTGAGGAGCTGAGTTCAATTCCCAGCACAGGCAGCTCCTTGTGACTCTGGGCAAGTCACTTAACCCTCCATTGCTTACCACATTGAGCCTGCCATGAGTGGGAAAGTGTGGGGTGCAAATGTAACAAAAAGTGTCCTAAACCAAATTAGCTTCCCTGTCTACAGAGGAGCACTCAGCTGGAGATTTATGGAATCAGGCACAGCATGTAAGCAAACTCACCACAATCACATTGATCACCTTAAGCTTCAATCCACACCACTACCAGGCAGAACCTGTCCAGAACAGTTTCTCAAGCAGAGCACAGTTTCTGACTTCACAAGCTCCAATTATAGACTCTCTCTCAGCCAACTTCTTTATCTATTTCACTCAA
Source organism: Microcaecilia unicolor (assembly GCF_901765095.1). Taxonomy (NCBI): domain Eukaryota; kingdom Metazoa; phylum Chordata; class Amphibia; order Gymnophiona; family Siphonopidae; genus Microcaecilia; species Microcaecilia unicolor. The sequence goes on from NW_021963255.1 coordinate 37,412, forward strand.
AAATTATCAGTTAGCTCCAGCAGCTGCAACAATCTTCATGCTTACACAACTGGAATTTATTAGAAAACCTCCATTCTCTCCCTTACTCTTTTCTCAGTCACTCATTTCAGTGAACCAGAGCCACAATTAATCAAACCCTCCTTAGTGTTTCAGTCACAATTTTTCTCTCAATCTCTCCTTTTCCTCAGAGACACTGTTACACGTCTGTCTCCCTCTAATTATTTAGCTCCTCTCCAACAATCACAAGAAGTCATTGTCAGTGTAACAGGTACTCAGATGATGTTACAGCTTCCCCAACAGCCAGTCAGACCCAGACATCTGAGAAATTCTTATAATTCTTGCAAGCATGGGATTCTATTTTTGCAGCCTAATCTCCATTTGAAACCTCTTTTCCCCATAGACTTATATGGGAAAAATCACATTTTAAATAAAATTATCACAAACATTATTGTAAAATTATCCAGTGTTACTTTAATACACTTATCAGTTCAAATCTCAATCACAGTACTTCTCCTCAAATTTTTAAACACTCTAAATTAAGTTTTACATTTTCCACAAAATTTTACCCAGAAACCTACTGATGTCCCTTCAAAATTAAAGTGCAGCTATCCCCTACACATCCTCAAGAGCCCAAAACAATTTTCTCAGTACTAAATTTCCAGCCCGCATTCAAAACATTGGCTTTGAGCATAAAAATTATTTTAAAAAAACCCAGACCACCACTTGCCACCACAGGACCTTCTAAAGTTCTAACCAACAAAAATAATTTTTTAAAATGGATTCCCAGAACCAGAGTATCAAGTGCCCCCAAACTATATTTTTTAATAAAAATAAATGGACCAGAGGCCCAAAAGACCTCGTACCTAGCTCCACAAAAGCTTTCCAAATAACTCTTGCTCTCCAGTGTGGTCTGGATGAACCCTCTGTGGTACTGGCAGCTGACCACAATCTACAGCTGCAGCCCGCTGGATATGTTTAAAAATTTAGTCCCTGGTTTCATTTTGGGCCTACTGGAGCTCCAGGTGTATATTGTGCAGATGTGAAAAAACACATATGCACCAGAGATCCAGTGACCTAGGCACAGACTGAGCACTTTCCTGGCTCCTCACTGCTGGCCTTCATTCCCCAGTCCCGCAGCAGTGCTGCAAGTTATGTCTGTTATGGCTCCTGCTCCAGAGACCCCAAGATAGGGTCTCTAACTAGATCAAGATTAGCCAGGACAGGGTTGATCCAGTCCTGACCTTACCCCATCGCATGCAGGAACTTGTGGTTCTGATTTTCCCATTGGATTCCCTAAGAAAAGCAAGACTACAAGTCCCTGCATGCATTGGGACAAGCCCAGGACTTGATCGTGAACCCATCCAGGACTCCCCCTCTCTTCCAGGGGTCCCAGCAGGGGTACAGGCAACCAAGACCTTGTACACTCCCCATCAACATTACATATTAACTTTAAGTACTCACCCACTGTCATTCAACAACCAGAAGCATTTTTCCTCTGCAATTTACCAATGAACCCACCCCCTTGGGCTGGATATTTTACCACTTACACCATCAGAACCCTCACTACAGTAACTCTGGAGAGTTCTCTCATGATATTCAGTAATCACCATTATAATGGGGGGGGGGGGGGGCGGGGGGGATTACACTAATCTTAACCCATTTACCTGCTATGTAATCAGAACACATGCTAAACTTGTCAATCCTTTTCTTACAAAAAGTTTTCCAAGTGAGTAGGATCCAAAAAACAAAGTAATTATTTTCACGCATTACCAGGCATATACATGGAAATTTAAGAAAAAAGGAAGCTCCCATAGCCAAAACCCGATGTTTCAGCTGAAGGAAAGCTTTCTGTTGTAATTGTATATGCCTGGCAACATCAGGAAACTTCATAACATTCTTCCCCAAAAAAGGAACTCCTTTCTTAGAGGAATACACTTTTATAACTGAGTTTTTATGTTCCTCTAACTGAAAAGATACCATCAAAGTATCTCTTTTTGAAACTGGTTTCTGTGATGATTCAAGGTATCTAGAAATATCCAGTACATTTTTTCTAGTGAAAAAGGTGCCAATACTCAAATACCAGGCCAGCCTTCAGGGCTGGGGTGATCACTGAGGGACCTACCCCACAATAGCCAGGCCCCTTGCAACTAGTCACAGAATCTATGACAAGGCAGAATTTGTGTGTAGGGCCTGAGCTCTTTCATTAAAACTTGGGGACCAAGAGTCAATTTTAGCAGACAATAGAAAAGGTGCCGGTACTCAGTACCTCCAAGTACACCCTAAAAAAAAGCCCTGGAAATATCTACACTATCAAGACAATGAATAACATCAAGAGCTCCTCATTAAGCACTTTGGAACTTCTAGGCAAATGATCTATATCAGAAACAGGAATATTCTCAAATGGCAATTGTAGAATCTCTTTTAAATAAATCCTAAAAAGTTCCAAAGGTGCTATAAAATGGGTATCTACAGGCCCTTCACAAATGAATAGATAGACAGTCTTTAGTAGTAGCAGAAACAACTGAATGAGTAGAATGCAATTGAGAGTCCATCTTTTCTATCACTGCTCTGATGCTAACATTCTAGATTCCTGGTCTGTCAATTTTGCAACAGTTTCCTCAGAAGAAGTTTGCAATAGAAGTTAAATTATTTTGCAGTAACTCTTCAAATCTAATAATCACTAACATTAGATTCCCTGAATGTCAATTACGCAACAGTTTCCTCAGAAACATTTTGCAGTAACTGTTCAAATCTAATAATCACTAACATTAGATTCCTGGTCTGTCAATTTTGCAAGTTTCCTCAGAAACATTTTGCAATAGAAGTTAAATTATTTTGCAGTAATTGTTCAAATCTAATAATCACTAACATAAGATCTTTTAAGGAAACCTCCTGCATGTTGAGTGAGCCTGAGGATACAGACGTAGGTTCCATTAAGGAAGCCAAAGAAGGTATTTTGACAGAGGCAGGCTGTTCAAATCATTTACTTGGATTAGAATTAGGAAGAAAGGCTACCCGCTGGATCATGTCAGTAGTGCCTACTGCGCTCCTGTCATGTTCTCAAAACTGGAAACTAGGTTGTGAGCCCTTGGGCCACTGCCGAGGAGTGGCAGGCAAAACCACCCCACGCTAGAGACAGGGCAAATCTAAGGCAAGCAGTTAGGCTTCACCTGCACTTGGCCACTTTTCACCAAGAGTTGAGCTCTGGGCTTCAGGTGGCTGGCAGGACTTGCTGGACAGGGCAGGACTGGATAACAGCAAGGCAGCACAGGGACTGAGGGTCAGAGAGGAAAGGGAGGAACATAGGCAGCAAGGCAGGAGACTGGGCAAGGAAGGGAAAGCTAAAGGGCAGAACAGAAAGCTGCAGAACAGCCACTAAACAGGGAACAAACACTGACTAACAAGACACAGAACTAAGACCTGCAAGCAGCCCCAAAGCCAGAACACAAACAAACAGAAACTAAACACAGAATTACAAACAAGAAACCAGGCAAGGAAAGCAAGCAAAACCTAAACTAAACACAGACTAACTAGAAACAGGCAAGAATCAAAGGCAAACACTGGACTAGTAGAAGTGCAACAAGCACCAACATACCAGGGCCTTAGATGCAATGCAAAGGCAAAGCAGCAAGGTTTCAGAATGGCTAATAAGCCCGGCAGCACCTGGAGCTCAGCTGCAACCATCACCAGGAAACTACGGGTGCTGTGTAGGTTCAATCCAAGCAAGAAAGTCTGGCAGCCCAGAAGATCCGGACCGGACTGGGCTGAAATCTGGAATGGGTGACGGTCCACAGCAGCCACCGGTTCTGGCTACCAGAGGGCGAGGTGAGCACAGACGTGACAGCTCCCTACATTAAGAATGCTACCAATTAAAAAAGGTCTTTTTCCCAGCTGCAGTAAAAAATGGCCCAGCATGCTAATTTCATGTGTCCAAACTACTGCAGCCCACTTTTTACTGCTGCTTAGTAAAAGAGCCCCTTAATACCTATATTGTTATCCATAAACTCTTTGCATTGTACATTCTCTTGGCACACAAAACAGGTACCACATTTAAAACGTCCTTGTGACAATCTGGAATTTTCCTTGCTAATCCTAGGTAAGGCTGATGGAATCAAAGAATCCTGTAAGTTGTGGCTTCTCTTGTGGGTAATAACAAGGCATTTGTTGTTAAAATGGCCCAAATGTTGGAAAATAGACCAATGTTTTCTGAGGATCTTAGCAATATCCTTGACAGATGAGTAAAATAGAAGTGAACAGATAAGGCTTCTTTCCTTATCCTTTGTTCTTGGTTTAAATAGCTCTTTTCTTTCCATACTTACAGCTTTCTTGTATCATCTGTACACACACTCTGCTGGATATCCTTTGTCCAAAAACCAGTTGTGCATTTCAATGATCTCTTCTCAAAGTTTGTAGAGTTATAGCAAAGTCTCTTGATCCTAAGAAACTGATGTATGGCAGATTATTCTTTAGAGACCTGTTGTGGCAACTTCTATAGTCCAGAAATTTATTAACATCTGTCAGTTTCCTGAAATCATCTGTCAAAATCTTCCCATTATCTCTACTTAAACATATATCTAAGAATGGTATACTTTTCTTATCAAACTGCATTTTGAAATGTCAACTACTGTCTAAGGTATTAAGCCAACTGTAAAAGTTATGAAGTTCCTCTTCAGTACCTTGCCATATCATTAGTATATCATCAATATACCTTTTCCATAAGGTTGCTTGGTTCTTGAAAGCATGTTCTGTAAGAAATTGTTTCTCAAATTTTGCAATATACAGGTTGGCATTAGAGGGGGCCATGGAGGCACCCATGGTTGTCCCTTTTAATTGTAAATAATGCATGTCTTGGAATTTAAAGTAGTTTTTAGTGAGTGCAATAGTGGCCAGCTCAACTACAAAGTGTGTTGGAATTCTCAGAAAGAAATCTCTTTGTGACAAGGTTTTTACAACAAGCTGTGCTTCCAGCTGAGGAACATTAGTATAAAGGGACCCTACATCAAAGGTAACCAGTATAATGTCACTGTCAAACTTAAAGGTATTCAATATGTTAATGATCTCTGTGGAGCCCCTAATAAATGATGGAATCTCTGAAATAAATGGTCTTAAGAACCGGTCAGTAAATATAGATAATGTTACAAGCTATGACCCAGTAGCCAAAATGATGGGTCTGCCTGGGGGGATTCTGTTGATTTATGAATCTTAGGAAGAATATATATGGTAGTTGTAACTGAGTGCAGTACAGTGAGAAAATATTTTCCTTTCTCTGTCAGGAAACCACCGAAGATTTGATTTCTTTGCTTATTCCTGGTGTGGGATCACAATTTAATTTGTTATAAAATGTCTGATCATTGAGTTGCTTCTCAATTTCAGCCACGTGGAGGGGCATAATCAAACGGGGTGCCCAAGATTTCCTAAGGGCATCATCGCAGGACGTCCCTGCGAAGGGGCGGGGAAACCCATATTATCAAGATGGGTGTCCATCTTTCGTTTCGATAATATGGTCGGGGATGCCCAAATCTCAACATTTAGGTCACCTTAGAGATGGTCGACATAAATGTTGAGATTGTCGACCTTAGAGATGGTCATCCTCAGTTTTTGGCATTCAAAAAAAAAAGTGATTTAAAGGTTTGGAATTGCTGTCTAGGCTATACAACTGATGGCTCTGCTGATCCCACCCTTTTTGATGTAGACTTCCTGTTTCGGAGGGGCAGAACTAGCAGAGTCATCAGTAGCATGGCCTAGGTAGTGGCTCCACACATTTTTGTCACATTTGTTTTCAGCAGGAAGCAGCTTATAATTCTTGCATGCATGGGAATCAATGCAGGGGATGGGGTGTAGAGAAAGGGTGCCACTGGACCGGGGTGGGGGGCCCATCCTCAAAAGTTTGCCCAGGGCCCCATATGTGGTTAATGTGGCCTTGGTTAAGATCAATCTATTCAGTTGCTACCATGCTATTACAATACATACTATTAAGTTCCAGTAATTTTTAACATGAGGACATAATTGAATAATTTGAGAACAGCATGTCATAGATGCTGTGATCAAAAGTATGGTCATACTTTTGATCATAGCATCTATGACATGCTGTTCTCAGATTATTCAATCATGTCCTTATGTTAAAAATTACTGGAACTTCATAGTATGTATTGTAATTGTAAATGCCCTAGTGGTGAGGTAATGTAATTACAATGGATAGAATTAGTCATGATTTTAGGATCCAATTGAAATTTGCACCACTTAGGGGATTCACAAAATTAATGTTAGATGAGGCTCCAAATATTTGAATGCTTCAGCACAAACAATGCTATAGATATGGATCACCTTAAAAAGAGATGATAGAACCTCTGTCCACATGGGTGTTGTCTACAGAGCCCCGACACAATTGGAGGAACTAGATAAAGATCTGATCGCAGATATTCAAAAGTTGGGAAAGAAGAGAGAGGTGCTCTTGCTGGGAGATTTCAATCTGTCGGATGTAGACTAATCAATGTTATTATCATATTAGTACATGTGAATGCACAGAAATAAAGGTTAACAAACAAAAATATATAAAATGATACCTTTTTATTGGGAGGGAAACACAGAGGGGGGAGGGGGAGGGGGTCCTGAGACCTGAGAGGGGGGAGGGGATCCAGAGACCTGAGAGAGGTGAGGGGGAGGGGTCCCGAGACCTGAGAGGGGGGGAGGGTCCCAAGACCTGGGAGGGGGAGGGGATCCTGAGACCAGAGGGGAGGGGGTCCTCATACCAGAGGGGGAGGAGGAGGTCCTGAAACCACAGAGGGAGGGCGGGAGGTATCTCTGTCACACACACACTCTCTCTCTCACAGTCAGTGTCTTTCTCTCACTCTCACACAGTCTCTCACACTATGTCTCACACTCTATCACATTCACTCTCTGTGTCACACACTCACTCTCACACACTCTCGGTCTCACACACTCAGTCTCATACACTCTCGGTCTCACAGAGAGTCTGTGTATCGCACACATACTCTCTCACACTCTCTCTGTCACACACATACTCTCTCACACACAGTGTATCTGTGTGAAACATACACTCTCTCTCACACTCGCTCTGTCTCACATATGCACTTGCACACACTCTCATTCTAACACACACACTCTCACAGACACACTCGCACCCAGTCTCACTCTCTCTCTGTCACACACACACACTCGCACATTCACTCTCTCTCTATCACACAGACACTCTCACATACACTCTCTCAAACATACACACTCCAAGGAAAACCTTGTTAGCGCCCATTTCATTTGTGTCAGAAACGGGCCTTTTTTTCCTAGTAATCTATATCAGAAACAGGAATATTCTCAAATGGCAATTGTGGAATCTCTTTTAAATAAATCCTAAAAAGTTCCAAAGGTGCTATAAAAGGGTATCTACAGGCCCTACACAAATAGATAGACAGTCTTTAGTAGTAGCAGAAACAACTGAATGAGTAGAATGCATTTGAGAGTCCATCTTTTCTATCACTGCTCTGATGCTAACATTCTAGATTCAAATCTAATAATCACTAACATTAGATTCCCGGTCTGTCAATTTTGCAACAGTTTCCTCAGAAAAAGTTTGCAATAGAAGTTAAATTATTTTGCAGTAACTGTTCAAATCTAATAATCACTAACATAAAATCTTTTAAGGAAACCTACTGCATGTTGAGTGAGCTTGAGGATACCGACGTAGGTTCCATTAAGGAAGCCAAAGAAGGTATTTTGACAGAGGCAGGTTCAAATCATTTACTTGGATTAGAATTAGGAAGAAAGGCTACCTGCTGGATCATGTCAGTGGTGCCTACTGCGCTCCCTACATTAAGAATGCTACCAATTAAAAAAGCTGTTTTTCCCAGCTGCAGTAAAAAATGGCCCAGCACGCTAATTTCATGTGTCCAAACTACTGCAGCCCACTTTTTACTGCTGCTTAGTAAAAGAGCCCCTTAATACTTATATTGTTATCCATAAAGTCTTTGCATTGTACATTCTCTTAGCACACAAAACAGGTACCACATTTAAAACATCTTTGTGACAATCTGGAATTTTCCTTTTTAATCCTAGGTAAGGCTGATGGAACCAAAGAATCCTGTAAGTTGTGGCTTCTCTTGTGGGTAATAACAAGGCATTTGTTGTTAAAATGGCCCAAATGTTAGAAAATAGACCAATGTTTTCTGAGGATCTTAGCAATATCCTTGACAGATGGGTAAAATAGAAGTGAACAGATAAGGCTCCTTTCCTTATCCTTTGTTCTTGGTTTAAATAGCTCTTTTCTTTCCATACTTACAGCTTTCTTGTATCATCTGTACATAAGTACATAAGTACATAAGTAGTGCCATACTGGGAAGACCAAAGGTCCATCTAGCCCAGCATCCTGTCACCGACAGTGGCCAATCCAGGTCAAGGGCACCTGGCACGCTCCCCAAACGTAAAAACATTCCAGACAAGTTATACATAAAAATGCGGAATTTTTCCAAGTCCATTTAATAGCGGTCTATGGACTTGTCCTTTAGGAATCTATCTAACCCCTTTTTAAACTCCGTCAAGCTAACCGCCCGTACCACGTTCTCCGGCAACGAATTCCAGAGTCTAATTACACGTTGGGTGAAGAAAAATTTTCTCCGATTCGTTTTAAATTTACCACACTGTAGCTTCAACTCATGCCCTCTAGTCCTAGTATTTTTGGATAGCGTGAACAGTCGCTTCACATCCACCCGATCCATTCCACTCATTATTTTATACACTTCTATCATATCTCCCCTCAGCCGTCTCTTCTCCAAGCTGAAAAGCCCTAGCCTTCTCAGCCTCTCTTCATAGGGAAGTCGTCCCATCCCCACACACTCTGCTGGATATCCTTTGTCCAAAAACCAGTTGTGCATTTCAATGATCTCTTCTCAAAGTTTGTAGTTATAGCAAAGTCTCTTGGTCCTAAGAAACTGATGTATGGCAGATTATTCTTTAGGGACCTGTTGTGGCAACTTCTATAGTCCAGAAATTTATTAACATCTGTCAATTTCCTGAAATCATCTGTCAAAATCTTCCCATTATCTCTACTTAAACATATGTCTAAGAATGGTATACTTTTCTTATCAAACTGCATTTTGAAATGTCAACTACTGTCTAAGGTATTAAGCCAACTGTAAAAGTTATGCAGTTCCTCTTCAGTACCTTGCCATATCATTAGTATATCATCAATATACCTTTTCCATAAGGTTGCTTGGTTCTTGAAAGCATGTTCTGTAAGAAATTGTTTCTCAAATTTTGCAATATACAGGTTGGCATTAGAGGGGGCCATGGAGGCACCCATGGTTGTCCCTTGTATTTGTAAATAATGCTTGTCTTGGAATTTAAAGTAGTTTTTAGTGAGTGCAATAGTGGCCAGCTCAACTACAAAGTGTGTTGGAATTCTCAGAAAGAAATCTCTTTGTGACAAGGTTTTTGCAACAAGCTGTGCTTCCTGCTGAGGAACATTAGTATAAAGGGACTCTACATCAAAGGTAACCAGTATAATGTCACTGTCAATCTTAAAGGTATTCAATATGTTAATGATCTCTGTGGAGCCCCTAATAAATGATGGAATCTCTGAAATAAATGGTCTTAAGAACTGGTCAGTAAATATAGATAATGGTACAAGCAATGACCCAATAGCCAAAATGATGGGTCTGCCTGGGGAGATTCTGTTGATTTATGAATCTTAGGAAGAATATATATGGTAGGTGTAACTGGGTGCAGTACAGTGAGAAAAATATTTTTCTTTCTCTGTCAGGAAACCACGGGAGATTTGATCTCTTTGCTTATTCCTGGTGTGGGATCACAATTTAATTTGTTATAAAATGTCTGATCATTGAGTTGCTTCTCAATTTTTCAAATTTTCCTGAGGGCATCCTCACAGGATGTCCCCACGAAGGGGCGGGGAAACCCATATTATCGAAATTAGATGGGCGTCCATCTTTCATTTCGATAATATGGTCGGGGACGCCCAAATCTCAACATTTAGGTCAACCTTAGAGATGGTCGACATAAATGTTGAGATGGTCGACCTTAGAGATGGTCGTTGCTGGTTTCCGGCGATAATAGAAACTGAGGACACCCATCTCAAAAATGACCAAATCCAAGTCATTTGGTAATGGGAGGAGCCATCATTTGTAGTGCACTGGTCCCCCTGACATGCTAGGACACCAACCGGGCACCCTAGGGGGCACTGCAGTGGACTAACTGATGCACTAACTCAGGGGTAGGCAACTCCGGTCCTCGAGAGCCGCAGGCAGGTCAGGTTTTCAGGATATCCACAATGAATATGCAGGAGATAGATTTGCAAGCACTGCCTCCATGGTATGCAAATCTATCTCCTTCATATTCATTGTGGATATCCTGAAAACCTGACCTGCCTGCGGCTCTCGAGGACTGGAGTTGCCTACCCCTGCACTAACTGAACGGAAAAATGCATGCAGTGATCACTAACCACCTCCCACCCAGAAAAAAATAACTTTTGTCTTTTTTTTTTAGAGTATGGGTGAAGGACGTCCTTCGCCTCCGTCCCCGTGATGGCAATTGAGGATGTCCAAAATGTAGATGTTTCTGTGAGAAGGATATCCATGCCTTTGCTATGCCTCTGACACCCCTTTTATTTATTTATTTGGATTTTGGATCACAAGTAGCAGTAGTGAGATTTGAACTGGCCAGCTCTGGATTGCAAGACCAGTGCTTTAACCACTAGGCCACTCCTCCACTCCCTTGAAATTTGGCTGTCCCTGTGGGGGGGACAGTTGAGGACGTCCAAAATGTTTGAAAGAAGGACGTCCACACCTTCATTGTGCCTCCGCTGACACACACATACCTCCCCCCCCAAGGGACCTGCATATTTCCCCCTCCCCCACAGGGATGGCCAAATTTCAAGGGAGTGGAGTGAACAAGTGGCCTAGTGGTTAGAGCACTGGTCTTGCAATCCAGATGTGGCCAGTTGAAATCCCATTGATGCTACTTGTTATCCAAAATCCAAATAAATAAAGGGAGCATCAGAGGCATAGTAAAGGCATGGACATTGTAAGGGGTTACTGAGAGGACAGCGAGAGCAGCCCCGGGGAGGGAGTATAAGCCATGTGCAGATCCCTTATAGACGAGGAATGTGCTCTCTGGTGGTCAAGAGACCAATTAGAATAAGGGATGAGCCTAGGAACCACGATTCCCATAATGCACCTGACCGAACACAAGAGGGGCAGGAGCAGGATTGAGAAATGGTGTCTGATCAGGGTGATGAAGAGCAGCTGAGGGAGCCCTGGGAGGAAGTAGAGGAAATGGAATGGGATAAAAAGGAGGAGAATGAAGAGGAGAGAATGGAGGTGGCGGCATGGGCACAGACTGCTGGTGCTAAGGTGAAGAGCTTCCTAGCTAAGGTATTGCCTCAACTGTCTGGAAGGGGGAGGACAGGATTGATACAGCTGGGAAGAAACCTGTGGCAGCAAGGGCTTAAGAAGGCTAAGGGTATGAGAAGTTAAATATTGTGTGTGTTGCAAGGAGCTGCTGTGGAACTTGATACCTAGCAACTAACTGAGAGTAAAAGAGAGAGGGGTAAAGGTCATTGAACTATACTCAGCGAATTAACAGGAAATCTCTGTCTGGCATTGTGAACATAAACTTGTCAAAGACTGCAAATTGAGATCATTGTACTGTGTGCTGAATTCACTGCAATTGAAGGGCTATGAATAAAAGTGAATCCCTTTATTATAAGACTACTGGAGTTTCTGTCTGTTTGTTGGGGGGTCATTATTGAACGGCAAACTAAAAAAAGCATTCCTGTGAGGAAGTGGTGGCAGAAGGGCGAGGAATTGAAATCAACTGGTGCAGCAAGGGAGAAAGATCAGCAGTGAAGCATGTCTGCTAAGTAGGGTCAACCTGGGCCAAAGACCGGAAGGGTGACCTGCTGACAACATCTTTCTCACAGAAACATCCACATTTTGGACATCCTTAACTGCCATTGCAGGGACAGAGGCACAGCGAAGGACATCCTTCACCCATCCTCTAAAAAAAAAGACGAAAGTTGGTTTTTTCGGGATGGGATGTGGTTAGTGACCACTGGGGGAGTAAGGGGAGTTCATCCCCGATTCCCTCCGGTGGTCATCCGGTCATTTAGGTCACATTTTTGTGGCTTGGTCGTAAAAAATAAAGGACCAAGTAAGGTCGGCCAAGTGTTCGTCAGGGACACCCTTCTTTTTTCCATTGTCGCTTGAGGATACCCATCTGTTAGGCACGCCCCAATCCCACTTTTGCTACACCTCTGACACGCCCCCGGGAACTTTGGTCGTCCCCACGACGGGAAGCAGTTGGGGATGCCCAAAATTGGCTTTCGATTATGCAGATTTGGGCGACCCTGAGAGAAGGACGCACATCTCGCGATTTGTGTCTAAAGATGGGCACCCTTCTCTTTCGAAAATAAGCCTGAAAATGATCCCTGTCCATAATAATAATGATCCCTCCTTTATCTGCAGGCTTGATGACAATACTATTATCATTCCTCAATTGTTTGATTGCATTGTTCTCCTCTCTTGTGATGTTATAATATACCTTCTTATTTTGCTGCTTTAGCTTCTCAATGTCATTCATATCTGGTTTCTCAAATGTATATATTAAAGGATTAGTGTTGCCAGGGGTCTGACATTTGCTGTCCTAACTAACAACAGATAAATCAACATTGCTTGCAGTTCCTTCTCTAAGGTAGGAATCAATCCCACAAAAAATCCCCGCAACTTGATAGAGACAAAGGGAAACTACAAACAATATACAATAAGTCTTTTGAATAGCATATGTAGAAGGAAATGAGGAGAATTCAGTACAGGCTGTAATCCACAGCCAAGCTCAATCTCAGTGAGAAACAGACAAATTTGGCTCTCTTAAAATGCTCTATACATCATTACACTCCCTTAAATCTCCTTCACAAAACTTTTTTTTATTACTTATACTTTATTTCTATTTATTTTTTCTTTTAACTAACAAATTCCCAATGTGAATATCAAGTGCAAAAAAAAAAAATTCAAAGTATCCATTTGCTGAAAAGGAAACTGTAGTTTCTCAAAGAAATATCAATGTCTCTCAGTTCAGAAAGAGCAGAAGTAAAATGTCCAACATAATTTATCTTAATGCTGTGACACTATCCCATTTGCCACTGCTCCTTCATCAGGGATGCCAGTGCTATTTTTGTCAAAAGTTAGCAACAGATTTCTCATCAAGTTTTCTTCAGCATGGCAATGTGATCCTAAAATAAACAAGTATCCATTAGATGATGGCGTCACTGAACTATACCCAACTTTATGAATAAGTTACACAGTAACCTTCCACTCAATGAATTCGTTCAATCCCACAGGAGATACAGAACCAACTCAAATATCCAGTACTGTTCTCGTAAAGCTAAATATGCTTCCCGGTCTCCCTGAAAATATTGGGATATCTGCTCGCTGATAAACCATTTCATATTAATGAAATTATGATTATATTCAATGCAGTGTGTCACCATTTGGGCAGTTAACACTTTTGTCTTTAGTCTGCTATGATGTTCATTCAATCTGTGTCTTATTGCCCTGATGATACACCCTACATAAAGTTTCAGACATGGACAGATTGGGGGTCTTTTACTGAGGCACATTGGCGGTTTTAGTGCATGTTAAAAATAGGCGTGCGCTAAACGTAAAGACGCCAATGTATTCCTATGGGCGTCAATGTATTCCTATGGGTGTCTTTAGTGTTTAGCATGAGCCTATTTTTAATGTGCGCTAAAAACACCAGCACGTCTAAGTAAAAGACCCCCATTATGACATAAACAACAAATGCAGAAGAACACTTAATTGTTGCCTTCAACTTGTAATTTTCAAATGTACCAGGGTGTTGCCAGACAGAGCAGATTAAAAACATAGGGCAAGCTTTACAGTGGCCAGAAGGTTTATGACCTGCACAATTAGTAATTACGTCCATGGACTTTGATACATATGTGGAGGACACCAACAGACTTACTTTCGAAAGAGAAGGGCGCCCATTGTTCGACACAAATCAGGAGATGAGTGTCCTTCTCCCAGGGTCGCCCAAATCAGCATAATCGAAAGCCGATTTTGGGCATCCTCAACTGCTTTCCATCGCGGGGACGACCAAAGTTCCCTTGGGCATGTTGGAAGCGTAGAGAAGGCGGGACTGGGGCATGCCTAACACATGGGTGTCCTCGACCGATAATGGAAAAAGGAAGGGTGTCCCTGACGAGCACTTGGGCGACTTTACTTGGTCCATTTTTTCTTAAGACCAAGCCTCAAAAAGGTGCCCGAACTGACCAGATGACCACCGGAGGGATTCGGGGATGATCTCCTTACTCCTCCAGTGGTCACAACCCCCTCCCACCCTAAAAAAACCCTTTTAAAATATTTTTTGCAAGCCTCTATGCCAGCCTCAAATGTCATACCTAGCTCCCTGACAGCAGTATGCAGGTCCCTGGAGCAGTTTTAGTGGGCGCAGTGCACTTCAGGCAGGCGGACACAGGCCCATTCCCCCCCTACCTGTTACACTTGTGGTGGTAAATGTGAGCCCTTCAAAACCCACCAGAAACCCACTGTACCCACATGTAGGTGCCCCACTTCACCCCTTAGGGCTATGGTAGTATTGTATAGTTGTGGGGAGTGGGTTTGGGGGCTCAGCACACAAGGGAAGGGAGCTATGCACCTGGGAGCAAGTCCACTGCAGTGCCCCCTAGAGTGCCCGGTTGGTGTCCTGGCATGTCATGGGGACCAGTGCACTATGAATGCTGGCTCCTCCCACGACCAAATTGCTTGGATTTGGCCGTTTCTGAGATGGGTGTCCTCGGTTTCCATTAACGCCGAAAAACGGGCACGACCATCTCTAAGGACGACCATCTCTAAGGTCGACCTAAATTTCGCGATTTGGGCATCCCCAACAGTATTATCAAAACGAAAGATGGCACCCATCTTGTTTTGATAATACGGGTTTCCCCGCCCCTTCGCCGGGATGTCCTGTGAGGATGTCCTCAGGAAAACTTGGGCGCCCCTTTCGATTATGCCCCTCCAAATGATTCACCAGCTTTCTGACCCTGGAAAAGGCAATACAGGGTCCTTGATGAAACACTTGACGTAACTGAAGAATGTGCCAATGTTTATGAATATTATGAGCAATAGCAGCTGCTTTATTAGAATGAGAACACATATTTGTCTATCCTGGGATTCTTTTTGAGTATATTTCAACAATAACTCAGGATTAGTGTAGCACGCTCTAAGATAAGCTTGGTGCACTCCTTTCATTGGATACCCTTTGTCCAAAAAACGTTGGCCCAATAAATCTGCTTGTTTTTGAAATTCCTTAAAAAAAAATACAAATTCTCCTAATGCACAGAAACTGGCCAATGGGCTCAGCCTTCGTCAACTAGCGAGGATGACAACTAGGATAGTTCAAATAGTTATTTCTGTCAGTAGACTTACAAAAACTGTGGTAGATAACCGACTTTCAAATTTATGAACCAAAGTGTTCAAAAATGAAATCTCTTTTGATGGTAAGAGACAGTAAACTGTAAATTAGTATCTAATGAATCGATCCATTCCACAAACTGTTTCAAATGTTGTTCAGATGATTTCTATATAAAACGTATGTGGTCAATGAAGCTAGGCACAGCAAATGTTGTGAATGAGCAGCGACCTCCTCTATGTTGAATGCTCTTGTAAGTTTTGTCTTTTACTTTGTCTTTCTCTTTGACCTACATTTTTTGACTTAATTATTAACATTTATGTCCTTTATGATTGTTCAGTTTTCCCTGGATGTGTTGGTAATGTAAGACCCCTACTGGTAGAGCAATGGTATTATAATTTAAGACATTGGATGTTAAGAAGTCAAAGCCAGAGGTAATGGGTTTCCCAGTAAACTCGATACCATGCAGGGAACTTAACATTAAAGATGTTTTTATTATCACACTAATAATAAAAAGTTAAGAAAATATCATTCTTATTCAGCCAAAATATCAATTTGTACATTCTTTTCCCCAGGATGTACCATTCTGACACTGAATAACATCACAGAAACAGTTTCAGATAATATAACTCTATTTTGATTAAATAGTTATCTAAATTAACTCAGTGAATACAGTTATTTTTAATCAAGGGCGTGATGCTGTGTTACTCCTTTTTGTCTTTCAGATTCAAAAGCATACCACTTCCAACAGGATTCTAATCAGGTAAGTAGATTCTTTTATTTTTCTCCTTCCATCTTTCTTCTCTCTATTCCTATGTTTCTTTTTATTGTTCAATCTGAAGTGTGTACATTTTGGTAGAAGACAGTTAGATTTAATTGTCCGATTTTCTGTTTTGAAGATCTCCAGATCTTAAGTCTTCTTGTCTCATCTTCCTCTTTTCTACTCTGACTTTAACCAAATGAATAAGAAAAACCCTGTCTATCTAGTGTGTTTACCCCTTAATGTATCCTGCTTCAGCATATTATTATTTACAATCATTTTAAAATAAATAATTATGGGTCCCCAATTATCACATGCCAACAGTATCTTTCATTAGCTTGTACAGTCTTACTCACTTTCACACACTTTCTAAGTTTATGCTACCTGTTACTTAAATGCAGCACACATATATTCAAAGTTTAATACAATCCTTTGGCATTCTGTACCACACTTACAGTTTTCAACTGAACAGCAGAACGTCTGTCAACCCAACTCTCAGCATTCTCTGTCCTTAATAATTTTTCCTTCACCTCACATTTCCTGAAAGTTTCTCATAGTCTAAAACCAACTCATGTAACTCTTCACATATTCACTAAAGCTTTACTAACTTTAACCCCAGAAACCATCAACCTCCTGACTTTATAAATTATCAGTTTCTCCTCACAAATCAACAACATATACATCTTCACACTGTCATATTTCTCTCCCAATGGCAGTGCTCTTCTTGCTCTCCCAAGCAGTTATCTCCATAACTGTGGCTGAGAGAAAGCGCTGATCCTTAGGGACATCTGAGTGCTAGCCAGGAATAACCAAATTATAAGAACAAAAACCTCACGTTGCACTTTAAAATTTTACAGGTAGGATCTCGCAGGAATCTCAGGCAAGAATCCTGTCGACTAAGCCAAATGCAAATCCTTTGGTGGTAGAGTTTGGTATAGCATCTGATAAGCAAGGAATACAAAAAGATCACTTTCTTGAACCTCCATTACCCTAGTTGCAAAGGACTTAAATATAAATCCATTTATGCATCTAGCTTCTCCTACATCAGCATGCAACTGGGAATGATCTACCAAAGCCATAAAAACAATATTCGATTTGGTAGACTTCCATAAATCACTAAAGACCAACCTGTTCAAAAAAAGACTTATCTAAAGGATCCTTCACAAACGACCTGATATCTAAATTTTACCAGAACAAGATAATATTGAACTGTTTTATTTGTTACTTCATTTATATTATCACTATTAAACGTTATACGTTACCCCTTGATCTCTTATACCTGTAAGGAATTGTTTATCTACTTACTTATAATGTATTTATATTCTCTGTACTTAATATTATAATATTCTGTATTTTTCAGTCCGAAATGGCGAGCACTATTACGGCATAATGTAAGCCACATTGAGCCCGCAAATGGGTGGGAAAATGTGGGATACAAATGCAGTAAATAAATAAATACGTAAACTAAGAAGGTCAGTGTTAATAAATCAAGGCTGATGACATGGGTTTCCCAGTAAAACTCACACCAAACAGGGGATTAACTTTAAAATAATTTATCCCATAAAATATAGTTATACTTATCGGAAAGTGTTTATGTGATATTATCTTGTGCCATATTGTTGAACCCTGGAAAAAGATGTTTGACACATGTTGGGTGGAAAGGTTAAAACCTCTGAACATCTTATTAATGTTGGAATACATTTATTTTAATGTTAAATTCCTGTTTGATGTGTTTTTCTGGGAAACCTATGCCTTGATTTATTAACACTGACCTTCTTATCAGATGCTATACCAGACTCCACCACCAGGAAGTTTACATTAATATCACACCTCAGGTTTTCTACCTTGGGAAAGTGACAGGAACACTCCTTGAGGGTATGTGAGAACGCCATATAACTGGCTCCCCGACACTTTTTATATATTTATATTTATTATGTATTTATTGATCTAATTAAGTATTCATATGTATATATTTTACTTTATTTTATTTACCTCATGTTGATTTAGATCATGTTTTTATAATATAGTTTTCTTATTTATTTATTTGATTGTTTATTTATTTATTTATTGTTACTTATATCCCACATTATCCGAAACAATATCAGTTCAACGTGTCTTACATATATTAATATAAATAGTGTTACAATATACAAGATTATAAGGAATTATAAGAGTTATAGAGTGTGGAATAAATATGCTGTAAACAAGTGCAGAGCTATAATGACTTTAAAGTTATTATTAAGACTATTTTACATCTTGTGATAGGAACTCTTTAAACTAAAAGGTTTTTAAAGATTTGCAGGAGGACAAGTGATTTCTTATGTGTCTTATTTCCTTTGGAAGTGAATTCATTCCACATTTTGTGCCTAATATGAGAATCCATTAGTGAATATAGATTTATACTTTATTTCTTGCAGTTAGGAAAAAGGAGGATCAGATAATCTCTGGCACCTAAAATAGCATTATGAGTGGGAGATCTATCAAGTGTTGCATATAATCGGTGCCATCCTGTATATTATTTTGAATATAAAGCACCAATTTTGAAAACAGACCTAATCTTTATTGGGAGCCAATCAGGCTTATTTTCGAAAGTGATCACCAGACATTTCCCGACATAATCGGGAGATGGCCGGCGATCTCGGAAAAGCGACAAAATCGTATAATCGAAAGCTGCTTTTTTGACAGCATCGCCGCTTTCCCCGTTGCCTTGCCGGCGAAAGTTCAAAGGGGCGTGTCAGTGGCAAAGCGAAGGCGGGATAGGGGTGGCATGGGTGTGGCTACCAGATGGCCGGCTTTCGCCGATAATGGAAAAAAAAAGCGTCGTTAAGCAGTATTTCGCCGGGTTTACGTGTTCCTTTTATTTTCACGACCAAGCCTCAAAAAGGTGCCCCAACTCACCAGATGACCACTGGATGGAATGGGGGATGACCTCCCCATACTCCCCCAGTGGTCACCAACCCCCTCCCATACTAAAAAAATAAAACTAATAACCTTTTTTGCCAGCCTGTATGCCAGTCTCAAATGCCATACCCACCTCCATGACAACAGAATGTGTGTATCCTCTGACAGCCTTTCCCTGGTTGTGATGTGGCTCTCGGGTGAGTGTGACACCTTTCCTGTTAGGTGCACTGCAGAGTCACATCAGCAATGCATTGTGGAGGGTGGAGGGTAGTGGGCTCTACTCCCATGGTGCTTTTCCCCCTGCTAACTGGGTCAGAATGTGCCCAGTAGTCCATGAGGTAGTGGCCATTTTTGTAAGCCAGTTTTAGATCCCTTTCATGTGTTACCCACATTAGAGAACTTAGTTATTGCCTTGAATGTTGCTGAAGAGGGCATCGTACACCATTCTGCCAGCTCTGACCTACTGCTAATCTCAGTACCAGGGAGACTCTTTGTCAGTGGGGCACAACCTCTGATCTGCAATTAACTGTGAGTAAACGTGCTTATTCAAATAAATGACTTTTTTCAAAGAGATTAGTCTTCAGGTGTGCCAAGGTTATACAGCAGCAACAAGTCCTAGAGGCCTGCATGTATGCAGGTCCCTGGAGCACTTTTAGTGGGTACCGCAGTGCACTTAAGGCAGGCGGACCCAGGCCCATCCCCCCCTACCTGTAACACTTGTGCTGGCAATGGGAGCCCTCCAAAACCCACTGTACCCACATGTAGTTGCCCCCTTCACCCTAAGAGCTACTGTAGTGTTTGTACATTGTGGGTAGTGTGTTTTGGGGGGGGGGGGGGGTTGGGGGCTCAGCACCCAAAGCAAGGGAGCTATGCATGTGGGAAGTTTTCTGAAGTCCACCGCACTGACCCCTAGGGTGCCCAGTTGGTGTCTTGGCATGTGAGGGGGACCAGTGCACTACAAATGCTGGCTCCTCCCACGACCAAATGCCTTGGATGTCGCCGGGTTTGAGATGGCCGACATTTTTTTCCATTATCGCTGAAAACAAAACTGGCCATCTCAAACCTGGAGAACTGTGGCATTTGGCCGGGCTAAACCGTATTATCAGAAAAAGAGATGGCCGGGCATCTTTTTCGATAATACGGTTCCAGCCAGCTGTAGTGCCACCGCCAACATAGATCGTCGGCGATCTATTTCGCCGGTGACGTTCGATTATGCCCCTCAATGCAATCTAGTTAATAGCGGAGATGCCCTCTCAAGTTCAGAGACTGTAGATGAACCATGCATCAGTATTTTGTGTTATTTACATTTTCTTTGTTAACCATTCTTTACTTCCAGCTTATATTACGAAGTAATAATCGATCTGATAGAGTAGTAGTTGTTTGACCTAGAGATTGAAAAGTTTTGGTTGGAAAAAATGGTCTTATTTTCTTTAATTTCCATAGAGTTTAAAGACCTTTGTTGTTACTGCAGTTACTTGATCTCAAAAGTTAAATATGGTACTTCCTAGATAGCGAGCTGTAAACCCGCGCTGGGCTTACCACCACTTAGTAGAAGGAGCCCTCTAATGCTTGATAACAACTCAGTGCTCCACCCCAATCCTCTGGCATCTGGGTCTCTTTCATGTGTAGTAGGGAGCAAGATTGATTCTCAATCTGTTTTTTTGTTACATTTGTACCCTGCGCTTTCCCACTCATGGTAGGCTCAATGCGGCCTTACATATTATATACAGGTACTTATTTGTACCTGGGGCAATGGAGGGATAAGTGATTTTCCCAGAGTCACAAGGAGCTGCCTGTGCCTGAAGTGGGAATCAAAACTCAGTTCTCCAGTTCCCCAGGACCAGAGTCCACCACCCTAACCACTAGGCCACTCCCCCACTCCTGGTGGCTGTCACTTGACAAAGGTTGTTGCAGGCATCTGGCGTACTTAGTTGGCAGCCTGACTCATAGCAGTAGTATTAAAATACTACAACCAGAGGACAGTGGCCACTATTTATTGAGCAGCAGCCACCAGGGCAGGAGTGAATAGAGAACATCACTGCCCCCCAACTACATACTAAGAATACCATGGTAGATACTAAGGGGATCAAGAGTGAAGGGGATTGTGTGGTGAAACTAAGCTCTTTTAAAAGAATTTGGATTGTGGGGTAGGGTTGGTTCAGGGGCCCACTTTCTATTTATATAAGGGACACTAGATCAGGGATGGATGATGGGAATGGGGATTCCACTTTCTATTTATTTGAGAGATCAGGATTGGAAAGTAGAGGGTAAATATGGGGATCTACTTTTAATATATTTCAAGCTATTGGGGATCAGGATGAGGATGTGTACAGGGGTTCCACTTTCAATGCATTCAAAGGATTGGGGTTTAGGGTTGGGGTTTAGGTATGGAGATTAAATCAGGGTGACCTATGGGATGGAGTGGCGGAGTAGCCTAATGCTTAGTGCAGTGGTCTGAGAACCTGGGAAACTGGGTTAGATTCCCACTGCAGCAGCCTTGTGACTCTGGGCAAGTTACTTAACCATCCATTGCCCCAGGTACAAAAACTTAGATTGTATGCCCACTAGGGACAGAGTAATTACCTGCATATAATAAATGTAAACCACTTTGGTTGTACCACAGAAAGACAGTATATCAAATCCAAATCAATGACCATGTGTTTTCAACACTGACAGCTTGGCACTTTAAGGCAGCAGCTGCAACTGTGAATGTGTCTTGCTACGACAATGTAAACCAAAATTTGCCATGGGACTGACTACCTATGATACTCAGGTGCCTCAGATTAGTAAATAGGGACTAGGCTTGAGCTTTTATCCTCAACATTTCTTCCTTCATATTAGGTTCTGAGGTTATATAGCTTTCACAACACCTTAGAGATGAGAGATGGTCTTCGAGCTGGAGAAGTTAAAAAAAAAAAAAGCATACATTGTTGACGGAAGAATGGTTTAGATATTTGTACTTGTTGTGAGTGGATTCTGCTGTGAGTTAATGTGATGGTGTGACATCCGTTTATTGTTTGTGACTGTATTTAGTATGGATATGTCACCGCTGTTGTCTGCTTGACAGCCCAGGTGGTATATCGAGGTTTTAAATAAACATAAAATCAATTATGAATTTTTATTTGCAAGCTGCTGTGAATTTTTATATGGTGGGATAGGAGCATTTTACAGAAAGAAAGAATTAACGTAGAAAATGTATTAGATGGAAATCTAGGAATTTCCAGCTCCAGAAATTTGTCATGTATATCTGACTCTGTAAAGAAAGCAATCTTTGTTCATGAGGATGAAATATGGACCTTGATCTTACACTAGCCAGGAAAGTTTGCCAAGCGACCTCATTTCATTTATATGTGTGTCATAATCCTTCAATTCACTGGCTTACACTGCTATGCTTGTTTTGATTTAGTTTTCTTGTTTAGAGAACGGTCTTAATTTTCAAGTTTCAAACGTATGTGAGGAATCCTATATTTTCTTTGTGAAACTTCAATAAATTGTGGGCCCACAACATCTCATTGAAAATATTTCACTTTTAGCAAGAAATCATACAAGCAAAGAAAGATGGTCACAGAAAATACTGTTGGGGCAATTCTTTTTTTTTAAATTTATTTAGTTATCATTTTTATATAACAATTACACAAGCATATCACTTGCGAAAGAAAAATTCCGCTATTACAATCAATTCCTACAAAAATATTAATAAATTCAAAACACAAAGAAAAGACTCTATAGCTTCATATAAGTCCACAGCTGGAGTCTAAGATTCCATATATTGGAGATAAAGAAAAAAGTAGACAATAATCATTTTAAATCAAATTGAGTTACAGACATGTTTCTATTCGACTATCTTAAATAGGGGCTCTTTTAGCTGTTATATAAGACGACAATTGGACAGGATCAAATAAACATATTTCACTGCTTGATAAGAAACTAAACATTGCATGGATACTTGAGGTAGAATGTTGCTCCCAATTGGAGTACCTCCTGCTTCATTTGCAAAAACATTTGTCTTCGTTTTTGCGTTTCCCTCGCTAGGTCTGGAAACAGACGAGTTTTGCAAATCACGAAAACTTTTTCTTTTTTCTGGAAATACTTCCTTAAATCCAGACCTTATCTGAGGGTAACGCTACTGTAGCCAGTAAAGTAGTGGCAGTTATTTGTTCCGAATCTGACATTTCAGGCACAGCTGAAACATCAAGTGGTTGAGCATTTTGTACATTATTCTTTTGTTGAAGTTCCATACCCTTCGCAGGGATATAAAAAACCTGCGAAAAGGGTGGTATATCTTTATCTTCTATCTCTAAAACTTCCTTGAAATAATTCTTCAACATCTCTCTAGGAGAAATTAGTGGTTGTCATGGAAAATTGATAAAACGCTTGAGCTATTCTCCAATATTTCTGATTTTCTCCTCAAATTAACCAGGTCTTTAAGCATTGTCATTTGTAATGTCTGCATTTGTGAGGAGTCTTTTTCTTGTTTAACCAAATCTATTTTAATTGCTTTCAGATCATTTTCAGTTTCTATGACTTTCCCATCTAATATCACAACTTCATTACTTATTTTCCTCATCTGGAGACATAAAGTTTTCCCCATTTCAGCAATCAACTGCCACAAATTATCTAGTGTCACTTCTTGTGGTTTTTGAAAGAGTTTTGCAAATGAGATATCTTCACCTACTTGGTGTGAAACATGCTTCTCACCTTCCACTGTCTCTCGTGTTCTCCTCCCTCGATTTTCCGCCGTGTGTGCTGGCAGGGAGAAAGATGTAGTGCCTCCCTGGTTCTCCGCTATAGCTGTAACTACTTCCCATCCAAGTCCACCCCGTAACGCTTGGTATTTGGGGCAGCGGACGCTGCCAACAGGGAACTACTTCCCACAGGCTGGGGAGGAGGAGTCCTTCCGTCAGGGCTTAGAGATACTTCCAGTTCAAGGTTCAGCTCATGGTCTCCACCCCTGGGCTGTACCAGCGAACCGCTCTCCGACGTAACTCTCGAACTTTGAGCTCGCTGCAGATATGATTCAATCAAACCCGAAGCAATCGGAGGTCTTTGCTGCTGAGAAGCAGTAGCAGCAGCTCTACCTCTCCTCTTTGGCATTTCAAGGAAATATTTGTAAGTGTGAAACACCGCAGGAGCTCTAAAGCACGTCTGTCTCAGTCGGCGGCCATCTTGGAGGGGCAATTCTATAAAGCCGTGCCAAAATTAAGGCACCACAACAGGGCACACAATGCCAATTCTGAAATGACGTTCAGGTACATCTTACCCATTGCAGAATACATACAAAAATAGGCTTTGGCAATGAAACTTAGGTGCAACCACTTATGCTAGGTTAATGGCAGGAGTAAGTATTATTTGGATACTGGCAATTAAAGAATCATCTGGTTCCCACTTTTGATTGATTGATTGACTGCACTCTTTGTTTCTTTTGTGGTTCATTGCATCCGTGGAGGTCTTTTCCTTCTTTGTTTTGTGGAGTAAGTTTAATGCATCCATGTGTGTCATGCAGCATAAGCAACTGACAACAATCTATAAGTTGAGTGTGTCGCATTGCAACACACCCATGATATGCCCATGCTCCACCTACAGGTATAGCCCACTTTGCACTATGCAAATTGCATTCCAATTTTATAGAATAGCACTAAATACTTATGAACATATGATCCAGTTAATGGCGCCAATCCTACACACAGGTGCAACTATTTGATACATGTTGGCGCTCAACTGATACCTAACTCTAGGCTTGCCTTACAAAATTGTCTTTCACATCTTTGATGCATAAGGGGGTCGATACTGAAAAATGCTTAGGTGATCAGCATTGGGTGCTGATTTCCATAAGTGCTTTTCAAATCTGCCATCCCAGAGCATGTCATCTAGATAGGATTTTAGATAGTGCTGGGGAGGAGCCAGCTGTCTTGGTACATGTGGGTACCAATGACATAGGAAAATGTGGAAGGGAGGTTCTGGAAGCCAAATTTAGGCTCTTAGGGGTTATTTTACTAAGCCACATAAAAAGTGGCCTGCTGTAGTGTAGGCATGGGTTTTGAGCGCACGCAGAATTACTTTTCAGCGCACTTGTAAAAAAGGCCTCTTCCCCCTCCCCCCCCAAAAAAATGGACGTGTGGGAAAATCAAAATTGCTGCCCATCCATTTTGGGTCTCAGACCTTACCACCAGCCATAGACCTAGTGGTAAAGAATTTGGGCAGTAATGACCTATGCGCGTCAGATGCCACTTGGCGTGCATCCGATAAATGTGCCAGAAAATAAAAAATATTTTTCAGGTGCACGTAGTGGACGCACGCCAAAAATGAAATTACTGCAAGAGCCACGCAATAGTCGGGCGGTAAGTCCATTTTGGCATATGTTGGGCGCACATAGACGTTTACGTGGCTTAGCAAAAGGGGCCCTACGGTAGAAAGTTGAAATCCAGATCCTCCAGGGTATCATTTTGGAAATGCTCCCCGTTCCATGTGCAAGACCTGAGAGGTAAACAGAGCTCCAAATTCTCAATGTGTGGATGAGATGAAGGTGTGGAGATGAGGGATTTAGATCTCCTGGGAACTGGGAACATTCTGGGAAAGGGGGAGCCTATTCTGAAAGGATGGACTCTACATTAACTGGGATGGAACCAGGCTTCTGTCACTAACAAAGATACAGCAGCGTTTAAATGAAAATGAAGGGAGGGGGTAAGCTGACAGTCACCCAGGAGCGCATGGTTCAGTGTGGAGTATCCTTGAAGGACACAATTAAAACAGGACATTTAGGGAATCCCAACAGAGAATTTTCAACAATGGTGAAAGAAAGTCAGGAGTGTTTAAGGGGAGAGCAGAGTAAAGAATTTATTTATTTTATTTATTTATTTATAACATTTGTATCCCACATTTTCCCACCTTTTTGCAGGCTCAATGTGGCTTACATAGTTCCACAAATGGTGATTACCAGTTCTGGAAAGAGAAATACATAATTGAGGTAGAGGGACAGAGTAGGTTAGGTTACAGGAGGAAAGTTCATCTTATGATAAAAGCTAAAGATAGTAGGTTAAACTTAACTTGGACAATTAGGAACATTAAACTACAAATCGAAATAAATTTAGCAAAAAAACAGTTAAGATAGAGATATAGAGAATACATGTTTTGTTAATTGCATTTAGGATGAATTGTTATTGTATTCTTTCTTAAATAAATAAGTTTTCAATAGTTTACCGAAATAACTGCTTAGATTCCCTGTGACACCACAGTAGATGGGCAAAAACCTTAGGAGGTCATTTACTAATTAGCACTAAGCCCAACGCGAGATTACTGCTCGCTACTCTGGAACTACCGCCGGGCTACCACAGCGGCCCAGCAGTAGTTCCCACCTCCAGTGCATGCCATTTCTGGCACCGGTAGTTTGCCCAGTCAACTTCTAAGCAGTTTGTAGATGCAAGGAAAAAACACAATTTGAAGTGTCTATATACAAATGCTAGAAGCCAAAAAATTAAGATTGGAGAGTTGGAGCATATAGCACTAAATGAAGAGGCTGATATAATAGGCACCTCAGAAAGCTGGTGGAAGGAGGATAATCAATGGGACACTGTGAAACAGGATACAAACTATATCTCAATGGTAGAGTGGTCAAATTGGAGAAGGGGTTGCACTATTTATTAAAGAGGGAATTGAGTCATACAAAATAAACATTCTACATGAAAAAGATAGCAACATGGAATCCTTATGGATAGAAATTCATGTGTGAAGGGAAGGAATATACTGATGAAGAAATGTTTACAGAAATTAGGAAAGCTGGCAAATTGGGCAACAGTATAATAATGGGTGATTTCAATTACCCCAGTATTGACTGGATAAATGTTACATCAGGTAGTAGTGCTAGGGAGGTAAAATTCCAAGACGTAGAAGTGGAAGAGGAAGAAGAAAACTACAGGCTTGTCAGCCTCACTTCAGTTATTGGAAAAGTGTTGCTGAAGAAAAGGACAACGAATTTCCTGGAATCAAATGAGTTATAAGATCCAAGGCAACATGGTTTTACCAAAGGTAAATTGTGCCAAACAAATTTAATTGAGCTCTTTGACTGTGCAACCAGAGAATTGGATTGAGGACGTGCACTAGGTGCAATCTACTTGGATTTCAGCAAAACCTTTGACACGTTTCCTCATAGGAGGCTCCTGAATAAATTTGATAAGTTCCAGTTATGTTATGATCCTACTGGGAAGCATGGTAGTGACAGGGTCTCGGTCCTGATTAACTATGTCAGGGACTGGGCTGACATCTGAGGCAGATAATGTCAGATGCCAGATGCTATTTAAACCTACCTCTGCTTGCATAGGACGCTCTAGCGTTATTCCCTCAGATGTGAGCTTACCTTGTGATTCTCCGTTGTCGGTGCATGTGACACAGTGTGAGTTTTCACTCTGTGTGGTTAGTCTTTAACCCTTTACTTTCTATATTTGCTGTTTGAGTCTGTGGGAGCTTGCTCCTTGTCTACTTGTGCTGTAGCGCAGCTGTGTGGTTTCCCTTTAACCCTTTACTTGGTATACCTGTTGTTTGAATCCTGTTTGGGCTGTTCTTCTGTTTGAGCTGTATGACTCAGCCCTGAGCTGCCCCTCTGAATGGTTTCCCTTTAACACTTTACTTGCTGTATCTGTTGTTTGAATCCTGTTTGGGCTGTTCTTCTGTTTGAGCTGTATGACACAGCCCTGAGCTGCCCCTCTGTATGGTTTCCCTTGAACACGTTACTTGCTGTATCTGTTGTTTGAATACTGTTTGGGCTGCTCTTCCATTTGAGCTGTGTGGCACAGCCCTGAACTGCCTCTCTGTGTGGTTTCCCTTTTACCTTTTCTTGCTGTTGCGGTTAGTACCTGTGTGTTTGGTTTTGTGACCTTTCATTGGTGACTGTGTTTTGCGCAGTGTGCGCACCATAGTTAGTATTCCCTTCTGGGACTTTGCTCTCTTCCTTATCCCCCTCCTTCTTGTTTGTTTGGGTTCCAGTTCGGCCTTCAGGTCTATACACTTGAACTCTGTTATGTATGGGTTCCAGTTCAGCCTTGCAGCCTGTATGAGTGTACTTTCTTTCCTTTTTGGTGGTGCTGTCCCTGAACATGCTGGGCATCGTTGCCTTTCGACTCTGTACTAGCATGGGCTCAGTCTGCCTTAGGCCCCGGCCTTGGTCCAAGGGCTCTTGACCAAACACAACAAGATAGGACCCAAAGTAGTGAACTATATTAGTAACTGGTTGACAGACAGACACCAGAGGGTAAAGGTCAATGGAATTCACTCAGAGGAAGGAAAAGTAAGTAGCCTCATGGATTGGTGCTGGGGCTGATTCTGTTCAATATATTTGTGAGCGACATTGCAAAGGGTTAAAAGGTAAGGTTTGCCTTTTTTGCAGATGATACCAAGATTTGTAATAGAGTGTACACCCTGGAGGGGAGTGGAAAACATGAAAAAAGATCTGCAAAAGTTAAAAGAATGGTCTGTTTGGCAGTTAAAATTTAATGCAAAGAAGTGCAAAGTGATGGATTTGGGGAATAGAAGTCCAAGGGAGCCGTATGTTCTAGGAGGTGAGAGGCTGCTATACACATAAGTACATAAGCACCACCATACTGGGAAAAGACCAAGGGTCCATCAAGCCCAGCATCCTGTCTCCGACAGTGGCCAATCCAGGCTTCAAGAACCCGGCAACCCCCCCCCCCCCAAAAAAAAAAAAAAAAAAAATTAATAATGTTCAATGGACTTTTCCCTCAGGAATCTGTCCAAACCCCCTTTAAATTCTGTAAGGCCAGCTGCTGTCACTACATTCTCCAGCAACGAGTTCCAGAGTCTAACTACACGCTGAGTAAAGAAAAACTTTCTCCTACAGGAAGAGGGACCTTGGAGTGATGGTGTCTGAGGATCTTAAAGCAACAAAACAGTGTGATAAAGCGGTGACTGTAGCCAGAAGGATGCTTGGCTGCAATGAGAGAGGCATAACCAGCAGAAGAAAGGAAATGTTGATGCCCCTTTATGAGTCGCTGGTGAGGCCCCACCTGGTTTTGGAGGCTGTATCTTGCTAAGGATGTAAAAAGACTAGAAGCAGTCCAGAGGAAGGTGACAAAAATGATATGGGGCTTGCACCATAAGATGTATGAGAAGAGACTGGAAGACCTGAATATGTATATCCTAGAGTAAAGAAGGGACAGGGGAGATATAATATATACGTTTAAATACTTAAAAGGTATTAATATAGAAACAAATCTTTTCCAGAGAAGGGGAAATGGTAAGACTAGAGAACAGGAACTGAGGTAGTGGGGTGGTAGACTTCAGTAATGTCAGGAAATTATTTTTCAAAGCCTGGAATGCTCTCCTGAAGGAGGTGGTAGAGACAAAAACAGTGATGGAATTTTAAAAGAAGCGTGGGATTAATACAGAAGATCTCTAATTAGAAAATGAATGGTATTAATAAAAACTGAAATGCCTACATGTACGTGGATGCGTTGAGTGACACATAGATGGCAACTCTGGCTATGATGAATTAAGGCCTGTGACTTGTAGGTCTGTGTTCAGTATATGACAATCCAGTTTACAATGGGCTGGAAAGGGCTTCGATGGCCACTTCAGTAGCTGGAAACAAGAACAATGCTGGGCAGATTTTTATGGTCTATGTCCCGCAAATGACAAGGATTCAGATAGGCTGGATTGGACTTTGATGGCAACTCCAGAAGTTAAAACTTAAGGACAGGACTGGGCAGACTTCTATAGTCTATGTCCCAGAAACACCAAAGAAGACCATATCACATTCATTTTGATTTAATCATGAATTGATAATGAGTGTGACTGTTGGGCAGACAGGATGAGCCATTCAGATCTTTATCTACCATCATTTACTGTTACTATGTTTCTTGGAGCAACTGGTCCAGAGAATCAACAAGAGGGGGAACTAGGTTAGATCTTGTCCTAAGTGGAATGCAAGGCATAGTACAAGAGGTAACAATACTGGGTCTGCTGGGAAACAGTGATCATAACATGATCAAATTTGAGCTAATTCCTGGAGTAAAGTCACAAAGGAAATCTTCTGTAACATTATTTAATTTTCAGAAGGGTGACTATGATAAAATGAGGAAAATGGTTAAAAAGAAACTAAAAGGATCAACTACAAAAATCAGGCATGGCTGTTGTTTAAAAATAGTACAGACAGAGAGGGTAATACAGTATACAATCAGAGAAACCAAAAGAAAAAAGCAACACTGGGCCTTCAAGAATAGGACAACAGGAGTACTTTATTAGCCAAAGACCTGACACGGGCCGTGTTTCGGCGCCAAAAAGGCGCCTGCCTCAGGGGTCAAATTGTAGATATAGCGATCGTACAGAGTTCAAGTTGTAAATGCCAATATTTCTGTACCCATAGCCCCTAGGCATGACATCCTATGACACAACAGCCCACTAGGCTGCAATCCCAAATGTCACAACACCTGCATTTGGGATTGCAGCCTAGTGGGCTGTTGTGTCATAGGATGTCATGCCTAGGGGCTGTGGGTACAGAAATATTGGCATTTACAACTTGAACTCTGTACGATCGCTATATCTACAATTTGACCCCTGAGGCAGGCACCTTTTTGGCGCCGAAACACGGCCCGTGTCGGGTCTTTGGCTAATAAAGTACTCCTGTTGTCCTATTCTTGAAGGCCCAGTGTTGCTTTTTTCTGTTGTTTAAAAATACCATCTTGGAAGTCCAGACCAGATGTATTCCATATATTTACAAAGTTGGAAAGAAGAGCAAACAATAGCCAGCATGGTTAAAAGGTAAACTGAAAAAGGCTAATAGATCCACAAGAACATCCTTCAAAGAATGGAAACAGGACCTGAATGAAGAAAATAAGAAGTAACATATAAGCACTGGCAAATTAGGTGCAAAGCATTGATAAAGAGGTTAAAAGAGAATATGAAGAGAGACCAGGTATGATCTTGTTCTCGGTGGGGTCCCAGGCAATCAGAGGCAAGGTTCTATTAGAAATTGGTTATTGGACAGAAAATAGAGGGTAGAGTTAAATGGTCATTTTTGTCAAAGGAGGAGGGTGAACAGTGGTGTGCTGCGGGGATCTGTACTGGCATCAGTGCTATTTAACATATTTATAAATGATCTAGAAATGGGAACAACAAGTGAGGTGATTAAATTTACAGCTGACACAAAACTATTCAAAGTTGTTAAAACAGATGCAGACTGTGAAAACCTGCTGGAAGACTATAGGAAATTGAAGACTGGGCATCCAAATGACAGATGAAATTTGTTGTGGACAAATGCTAAGTGACGCACATTGGGAAGAATAATCCAAATCATAGTTACATGATGCTAGTGTCTACCTTAGGAGTCAACACTCAAGAAAAAGATCTAGGTGTAATTGTAGACAATACGCTGACATCTTCTGTCCAGTGTGTGGCAGTGGCCAAAAAAAAAAAATCCAAACAAGATGCTAGGAATTATTAGGAAAGGGATGGTAAATAAGACCAAGGATATTATAATACCTCTATATCGCTCCATGGTGCAACCTCACCTTGACTATTGTGTTCAATTCTGGTCACTGTATCTCAAAAAAGATATAGTGGAATTAGAAGACTGGGAATCTAAATGGCAGATGACGTTTAATGTGAACAAGTGCAAAGTAATGCATGTGGGAAAGAGGAACCCGAATTATAGCTAAGTCATGCAAGTTTCCATGTTAGGAGTCACAGACCAAGAAAGGGATCTAGGTGACGTCATTGATGATACGTTGAAACCTTCTGCTCAGTGTGCTGCTGCAGCTAAGAAAGCAAATAGAATGTTAGGTATTATTAGGAAAGGAATGGAAAACAAAAATGTGGATGTTATAATGCCTTTATATCGCTCCATGGTGCGACTGCACCTCGAATATTGTGTTCAATTCTGGTCGCCGCATCTCAAAAAAGATATAGTGGAATTAGAAAAGGTGCAGAGAAGGGCGACGAAAATGATAAAGGGGATGAGACAACTTCCCTATGAGGAAAGGCTAAAGTGGCTAGGGCTCTTCAGCTTGGAGAAAAGGCAGCTGAGGGGAGATATGATAGAGGTCTATAAAATAATGAGTGGAGTTGAATGGGTAGATGCGAAGCGTCTGTTCACGCTTTCCAAAAATACTAGGACTAGGGGGCATGCGATGAAGCTACAATGTAGTAAATTTAAAATGAATCGGAGAAAATGTTTCTTCACTCAACGTGTAATTAAACTCTGGAATTCATTGCCAGAGAATGTGGTAAAGGCAGTTAGCTTAGCAGAGTTTAAAAAAGGTTTGGACAGCTTCCTAAAGGAAAAGTCAATAGACCGTTATTAAATGGACTTGGGGAAAATCCACTATTTCTGGAATAAGCAGTATAAAATGTTTTGTACTTTTTTGGGATCTTGCCAGGTATTTGTGACCTGGATTGGCCACTGTTGGAAACAGGATGCTGGGCTTGATGGACCTTTGATCTTTCCCGGTATGGCAATACTTATGTACTTATGTAGAAAAGATTCAAAGTAGAGCGACCAATATGATAATAGGGATGGAAATCCTCTCATACGAGGAAAGCAAAAGGTTAAAGCTCTTCAGCTTGGAAAAGAGATGGCTGAGGGAAGATATGATTGAGGTCTATAAAATTCTGAGTGGTATAGAATGGGTAATAGTGAATCAATTTTTTACTTTTTCAAAAAGTACAAAGACTAGGGGACACTCAATGGAAATACTTTTAACACAGATAGGATGAAATATTTTTTCACTCAACAAATAGTTAAGCTCTGGAACACATTGCCAGAGGATCTGGTAACAGCAGTTTGCGTGTGTGGGTTTAGAACAGGTTTGGACAAGTTCCTGGAGGAAACATCCATAGTCTGCTATTGAGATAGACATGAGGAAGCCACAGCTTGCCCTGGGATTAGTAGCATGGAATTTGGGTTTCTGCGAGGTACTTGTGACCTGGATTGGCCACTGTTAGAAACAGGTTACTAGGCTGGATGGACCATTGATCTGACCCAGTATGGCTATTCTTATGTTCTTAGGTTCACTATAAGCCACTACATGAACAAAATGTATCTGTTGAAAGTAAGGTGAAATTATGGGCCATCAAGTGGCTGTCCAGAAGTTGTATGGTGAATGATGAAATTCAGTCTCAACACAGAAATGGCACAAATAATTTCTTATAGATAAGTTATCCATATAAAAATAATGCTGGCACTTTCAGTGCTCA
This sequence comes from Microcaecilia unicolor, assembly GCF_901765095.1. NCBI lineage: Eukaryota > Metazoa > Chordata > Amphibia > Gymnophiona > Siphonopidae > Microcaecilia > Microcaecilia unicolor. The sequence continues at coordinate 70,722 of NW_021963255.1, forward strand.
AACTTGAATGCAGAGCTCTGCTGAAAATGTGCATAAAATAATAAGGTTAACTGTATGAAGGATTGAATTTTCAGCTAGTGTTGGCACTGGATTAGGTGAATACTGGAACTTCACTTAAAGGTAACAAAGAGGCATATTTTCAAAGCACTTAGCCTTCCAAAGTTCCATAGAAACCTATGGAACTTTGGAAGGCTAAGTGCTTTGAAAATATGCCTCATAGTAGATGATGGCAGATAATGACCTGCCATAATAGCTAGAATAACTTTGGTCAGTCTTACTTTAAGTGGCCAGCGCTGAATACCAGTGTGGCCGGTTAAAATCGGACCAGCTAAAGTTAAACTGGATATTCAATGCCGGTCATCAGACACAGACCAGCATTGAATATCCAGGTGTAGTGCCAACCGTGAGAGACAGCCTGGCTATCTCCCATGGTCTGTGTATCAGGACTTTAGATTTTACCCTTAATAGAAGAGAGATGGGGAGTAGCCTAGTAGTTAGAGCACTGGTCTTGACATCCAGAAAGTGGCCAGTTCAAGCCCCACTCCTTTTCCTTGTGATCTTGAGCAAATCACTTAACCCTCCATTGCTTCAGGTACAAAATTAGATTGTGAGCTCTCTTGGGAAAAATAAATATCCAGTGTACCTGAATGTAACTCACCTTGAGCTACTACTGAAAAGGTGTGAGAAAAATCTAAATAAATACCTTACAGAATATTGTTAAGTTATATACACCCTTGCCACATATACAAACTGAAGGTATTGCTGGTTTAACTGCTGGTCACAAATGTAAGGCATACGGGCCCCCAGATGCTGTTATAGGATAAATTCTCACCAAAAGTCCTTGGAGCACCTATATGGAGGATCCAGTTGTAAAATCCCTGGACTTTCTTCTCGCAATCAGGCGTATAGCCAGACCTCATGGTGGGAGGGGGCCAGAGCCCGAGGTGGGGCACATTTTGGTCTGTCGCCCCCGCCGCCGCTCCCCACCCACTGCTGTTCCTCCAAATACCTTGGCTAGTGGGGGTCCTGCATGTCCGTTTAGTGAAATTCAGTTTCACTAAAAGGAGTGTGCCGGACGTGAGGGGAAGACAGAGCAGGGCAAGCAACACGGTGGCGCCTGAGACCGGATCTGAACAAGGCTTCAGCTGGCGGGGGTTGGGGACCTCCGCCAGCAAAACCAGGGGCCCAGAGGAAATCTGGGGGGGGGGCCCAGGCCCCCATGGCCCCATGTAGCTACGCCACAGTCGCACTATTGCAGCAGGTGCTCCGAGCGTGTTGTGAACTTCTGTTGAGCCTCTTATGCACCCTAACTCATGGCATAGAATGCAGCACCATTTTATAATTGCACTATGGCAGCATCAGTTCTAAAAGGCATAACTCAGCCTTCGGTTCTTCAGAAAATTCTTTCTGCCTGAGTGAACTCAGCTCTTCATACTTACTCTAATCACGTCCTTTTCTAACCTGGCATCAGAAACCACAGTCATTTTAGGTCTTCTTTAATAAGTCATAGCAGGAATACTGGGAAACTCAAACTTGGCCCCTTTTGTGGTAGTTTACCAGACCCTCCTCTCTACCACAAAAAGTGTTGCGTAGCTTAATTAGGTACCATTCAGATGAAATTGCTTGCATGAGACTTTTATTTATCAAGTCACTTACCACATGTTTTGTTTTACTCCCTCAGTATTTATATGTTGTGGTTAATTGTTTTGGCAAGGAGAACATCAGAGGGAGAATGAACATAATACCATAGTTAAAGCTGTTAATTCTCTCCTACACCTAGATAAACCCAAAGCCACTGCTTGCGAAAGCACAGTTTCTTCAGGGTAGTACAAAAGGGAAAGGCCTGAATCTTACAAGAGGACTTTCCCAGTGCCTGAAGCCAAACACTTCTCATCTGTTGAAAAAGAATTTGTTTTAAAGGAAGTGGAAATGGGAAAATGACTGTCCTAAGGACAGGAATTGCTTCCAGGAGAAGGAATTCTTTCTTGTTTCTAAACACGGGAATGTTTTAAAGCAAAGCCATTCTATAAGGAAAGTACCTGCTAGGAATATGCAGAGGTCAAATGTTTCCGGTTCATTTTTAATTTCTTTTTGCTTTTATTCCAGATTTTTTTGGCATTTTTTCACACATTTGATTTCAGTAACTTTTTAATCATTTTGTGCACTTCATAAAGTTGACATTGTGCTTTAATTCATAGATTAATATGTATTAAATTGATTTACTACAGGGTACAAAGCCCTAATATGTATTTAGCATGTGAAAAAAGTGGTAAGAGCTCCCACATTAATTTTTTTGCAAGTCCAGGGCTCTAATGAAAAAACCAGTATGGGAACTGCAGTGGTGTACCAAGGGCGGGGCGGTGGGGGCAGACCACCACGGGTGCAGCTCGTGAGGGGTGCTGCCTTGTACGTCTTCCTCCCTCCCCTCGACTGGTGTGGCGCTGCTGTCTTTACCCCCCCCCCCCCCCCGTGAGGTGCGGTGCAGTGCAGTGAGGTGCTACATGGGTGTCCTCCTCCCCGTCCCCTGACTAGTGCAGTATCGCTCTCCCCCTCCGCTCCTGCACGTCTTTCAACTTTGAGGCTTCTGGTAGCAGCAGCAGCATCAGCAATGTAAGAGCTGCTTTCGGCTAGCCCCGGAAGCCTTCTCTGGACAGTGTTGCGCCTATGCAGGAAGCTGTACAGAGAGTGCTTCCGGGGCAGGCAGAAAGCAGCGCTTACATTGCTGATGCTGCTTATGCTACCAGAAGCCTCGAAGTTGAAAGACATGCAGGAGTGGAGGGGAAGAGCGATACCGCACTAGTCCGGGGGGGGGGGGGGAGCGATGCCAGCCAGACCAAAGGGAAAGGGGGATGGAGAGAGAAGGATGTAATGCCACATCTAAGGGGAAGAGGGGTGGATACTGCAATGCCAGACCTAAGGGGAAAGGGTGGTGGAGAGAGGAAGGAAAGCAATGGCAGGGCAGGGAAATGGGAAAGGGGGGGCGGAGAAAGGAGTGAGAGTGATGCTAGTCTAGATCTAAGGGAAGCAAGAAGGGGAGGGAAGAGAAAGGTGGGATGCATGAGGGAGAGGAGACTGGGAAAAAGCTGGATCAGGGGAGGGGGAGAACAAGATGCAGTACTATGAAGCAGAGGAGAGAGATACTGGCCCTGGGTTTGGAGTGCAGGAGAGAGGGAGAAAGAAGGGTGAAGAACATGGGAAGGGATGGGGACACAGAGCAAAAGCTGAACATGGGCGAATAGGGACAGAGACACAGAGGGCAGGTTATGGATAGGAGAGAGAGAGGGAGTAAGAGGGAATGACAGTGAACAGGGAGAGAAAAAAGTCAAATAAACAGGAGATAAGCAGAAGACGGATATGGATGGGGAACAGAGAGTGGAGAGAGAAAGATGGCGAGAAGGGGAGATACTGGAATGCATCATATAAAAAGGAGAGAGGGAGGCACATGCTGGATAGAAGGGAGAGAAAAGGCAGGCAGTGGATGGAAGGGGCAGAGAAAGCTGGCAGACACTGGATGAAAGGGAGAGAGAAAGAGAGCAGAAGCTGGATGGAAGGGAGAGAGTGAAGAGAAGAGGAGGAAAGCAGAAACTAGAGACGACAAAGGTAGAAAAAAAGATGTATTTATTTGCTTTAGAATAAAGTAGTATTGTGGCTGTGGTGATAAATAGAAAATGAAAATAAGGTGATCTTTTTGTTGGACTAATTTTAATACGTTTTTTACTAACTTTCAGAGACCAAAACCTCCATCCTTAGGTCAGGACAGGACCGTAACAGCAGTATACTGTACTGACCCGAGGAAGGAGGTTTTGGCCTCTGAAAGCTAATTGAAAAATGTATTAGTCCAATAAAATGGTATTATCTTATTTTCTATTTTTTGTTTTATTTCTATTTGTTAATTTGTAAAGTGGTGATTGGTATTTAACAGTTTTTCAAATTTATGTCTGCTATCTTTATATTTTGCACAGTACTAGGTGACATGCATCACCGTTTTTATGGTGTTGCATTGTATGCGGGATCTGGCCTCTTGGGGGTTCAGTTTAATTTTAGTTTGTGGTTACTTATTCTATACTTGTTCAGGATGTATCAGTGTTCTATATTTGTGAAAAAGACATGGTTTTCTGTTGGCAGAATCATTTTTACTAATGTCTTGGTTAGTTTTACAATGGGTGTATTGATGTTCTAGTGCTCACTGCAGTGTTTAAGATGCTGCCTTTCCTAGGTACATCCTTGTTGTGTGACTCGTGGATTATTACTAAAAATAATATTTTCATACAGAGGAGGGGGTGTTAAAAAATGATGGGCCCCGGGTGTCAAATATGCTAGGTACGCCACTGCTTTCTATCTATCAAGGTATTCAAAGAGGTTTCTCAATTTCAAGGGAAAATTCACCTCATTAAGACCCTCTAGTGTTTTTTGTCACGTTGATACCCAAGTAATGAATATAGGGGGTCTTTTACTAAAGCTTAGCTCGAGTTATCTGCAGCAGGGCCCATAGGAATAAAATGGGCCCTGCTGTAGATAACTCAAGCTAAACTTTAGTAAAAGGCCCCCATATGTCGTCAGTGAACAGCATAATGTTCCACTTGACCTGCAGTAATCCCAGTAATATGAGGATGCACTCTAATAAGCTGCACCAGTGGTTTATTCATGAGGGCAAAGAGCAACAGGGAGAGGGCACAGCCTTGCTGTGTACCCTGATGCAATGCAAATGGGGATGTATGAGTACTATTAATTTTTCAACATGTCAATGGACTCAAATAATGTAATTGTAACCAGTGTAAAAAAATGCCCACCTTTGCCCATCCATTCCAGCACTAAAAACATAAACTGCCAATAAACTTGGTCGAACGCTTTTTCTGCAACCAGGAAGAGCAACACCAGAGGTAGTGCCAGAGACTGTGCCACATATAAAAGGTGGAAAGTTCTGTGAGTATTATCAAATGTTTGTCTCCCTGTGATAAAGCCTGCTTGGTCTTCGCTGATAAGAGATGGCGACAACTGCTGCAGGTGACGTGCTAAAAGTGTTGTAAAGATCTTATAATCAAACCCCAAAAGGGATATAGGCCTCTACGAACTGCAGGTCAAGGGATCCTTGCCAGGTTTTAACAAAAGCGTAATGGCTGCTAAGTGCCAGGAGTATAGTAGCCCATTGAGGCCCTCTAAATCATGAAATACCCTAAGAAATATAGGCGCCAGATACTTACTATAGCATTTATAAGTCCAGTTCATATAACCATCCAGTCCTGGTGCCTTTCCATTAGGTAGATCCCGGATGGCCCAGGTGACCTCATCTAAAGTAATAGGTGCCAAGAAGCCTCCATCTCAGCTACTGAGATGGTGGGCAGCACCACCCTACCAAGATATTGATTAATGTCTGTTACATTAGGTGCCATGTCCATCTGGTTCAAATCAATATAATATTGTAGGAAGACCTCTTGAATGTCTGCAGTGTGAGTATATGGTTGTCCCCCCTCCCCTTGGATTGAGGTAATAAAGTTCCGGGTTTCCAACTATTTAAGTTTATGGGCCTGCTGATCCAGTTTCTCAATCTGTTCTCGTAACTGAGTCTCCCAGGCCAATCTCTGCTTCTGAGAAGAAGCTTGTAATGCAATTTTTTCCCCACACATTACTGCCTTAAGTTCCTCCCAATACATCTCTATGGAAACCTCACCATTATCATTAAATTGTATATATTCAAGGAGATATTATCTAACTGGATGACATTAGCAGGTTTCTGCAGGAGTGCATCATCAAAGCACCAAAAGCGGACACCCCCAGAGTCAAGGGTTAAATACAGATACATCAATATGGAGGCATGATTGCACTGCTGGATCTGGGTCCCACGCACCTTATGCAAACTTGGGAGTCCCCAAACTGGTAAGCAATACATGAGTGGGTAGCATGTACCTGCGAATAAAAAGTATAGTCCCTGGTGGTAGGGTGAAAAAGATGCCAAATATCACATAAGTTCCAAAATGCAAGAAAACTATGAAATTGGGTGCGGTCCTTATAAGCATAATGCACTTCTGAGGACAAGTTATCCAAATTTGGGCACAATGTCAAATTAAAATCGCCACCTACCAGCAATTGACCTTCCGAATGCTGTTCCAAAATGGAGCCGAGATCATGGGCGTAGTTTGAATGTTTCATTTGGGGGGGGCATATTAGCATACATATATATGCAAATGAATATGCTAATATGGAGGAAGGAAGGAAGGGAGAACGAGCTGGCTTTTTTGCGAATAACCATATGGTTATTCGCAAAAAAGCCAGCTCGTTCTCCCTTCCTTCCTTCTTTCCTCCTTATCCAGAACTCCCTCTTCCTCTCCAGTAGTATTTCCCCACCCCCTTTCCCATACCATGCCAGTGTAGACCTTAGAAATGCATAAGCTCTATATGTAGATCCTTCAAGAGGTAGTGTGTCATGATTTAGGCTCTACACTCTTTCTGATGTTTTGGTGCCACCTCAGTAAGGCCAGCACACAATCTCTCCACTGCAAAACACTATACACAAACTTGTGCAAAAACCTGCGTGGAAAGGCAGCACTGTAATTACACCAGGCTCTAAAACAGCAGTACACTACTTAGTGACAAAAACAAAACAAAACAAAAAGGGCTGCAAATACTACACACTAGCAGAATACTGCACCTTGATCGCACATGAAAAACACATGACACAACAGATATGACACAAGGAACTAGAAATAAAATAAATAGGAAGGCAAAATACTGAAATGGAAAGTTATCTCAAGAAGTGAGACTCAGCATGCAGCAATACTAGAAAAATTGAAACTTACATGCAAAATATCACAGGCTGACATATTCCAATTAATAAATTCTGAATAAAATACTTTTTTCTACCTTTGAGGTCTGATCATTCAGTTTTTCTATTCGCTTTGGTCCCAGTGTCTTCTGTTTTATGCAGTGTCTTCTTTCCATGTGATATTTTTTCTCTCACCATGTCCACAATCCTCCTGTGTCCTTATACGTCCTGTCTACCATCTGTAGCCCTGTCCCTATCCTTCCTCCTGTTTCAGCATCTGCCCTCAAAGTGTTCCAATCCAGCCCTTATATTCAGCAATTTCCCCTCCATCCGTATCCAGCATTTCTCCTCATTCCCCTCTCCTCCATCCATGTGCATCTACTTCCTTCATCTTCCGCCCCCTCCATCCATGTCCATCATTTTTCCTCTCTCCCTTCCCCTCCATCAGTGTGCATCTCCTTCCTTTGTTTTTCCTTCCCTCCATCCTTGTCCAATATTTCTCCTCTCTTCCCTGCCCTCCACTCTATCCATGTCCAGCATTTCTCCTCTCTTCCCTCCCCTCCATCCATGTGCATCTCCTTCCTGACTTCCCTCCCCTCCATCCATCCATCCACCCATGTCCAGCAACTCTCCATTCTCCCCTGCCCTCTCCTCCATCCACTCATATCCAGCAAGTTTCCTCTCTCCCCTGCCCCCTCCATTCATCCATCCATGTTCAGCAATTCTCCTCTCTCCCCTGCCCTCCCCTTCCCTCTATCCATGTCCAGGAACTCTCCATTCTCCGTTGCCCTATCCTCCATTTTCCATATCCAGCAAATTTGCTCTCTCCCCTGCCCCCTCCATCCATCCATGTCCAGTAATTCTCCTCTCTCCCCTGCCCTCTCCTCCATCCATCCATATCCAGCAAATTCCTCTCTCCCCTGCCCCCATTCATCCATCCATGTCCAGCAATTCTCCTCTCTCCCCTGCCCTCTCCTCCATCCACCCATATCCATCAAAATTCATCTCTCCCCTGCCCTCTCCTCCATCCATCCATATCAAGCAGATTTCCTCTCCCCTACCCCCTCCATTCATCCATCCACATTCAGCAATTCTCCTCTCTCCCCTGCCCTCTCCTCACTCCATCCATGTCCAGCAACTCTCCATTCTCCCCTGCCCTCTCCTCCCTCCATCCATGTCCAGCAATTCTCCTCTCTCCCCTGCCCTCCCCTCCATCCATCCATGTCCAGCAACTCTCCATTCTCCCCTGCCCTCTCCTCCATCCATCCATATCCAGCAAAATTCCTCTCTCCCCTGCCCCCATTCATCCATGCATGTCCAGCAATTCTCCTCTCTCCCCTGCCCTCTCCATCCACCCATATCCATCAAAATTCATCTCTCCCCTGCCCCCATTCATCTATCCATGTCCAGCAATTCTCCTCTCTCCCCTGCCCTCCCCTCCCTCCATCCATGTCCAGCAATTCTCCTCTCTCCCCTGCCTTCTCTTCCATCCATTCATCCATCCATATCCAGCAGATTTCCTCTCCCCTGCCCCTCCACTCATCCATCCGTGTCCAGCAATTCTCCTCTATCCCCTGCCCTCCCCTCCATCCATCCATGTCCAGCAATTCTCCTCTCTCCCCTGCCCTCCCCTCCTCTCCTGTCCAGTGATCTCTTCTCTCCCCCTTCCCTCCTCTTAATGTTCAGCGATTTCTTCTCTCCCCCTGCCCTCCCCTCCCATCCATGTCCAGCGATTCTCCCTGCCCTCCATCAGCTCCCCGACAGTCCTCCTATCCATTCCGTCCTGCCCCCTCGCACGTTTAACCCTTTTACTTTCAGTTGCAGTGACGTCAATGAAGAAGACAACACAGCGGGCTCGTCTCCAGTTTCTCCCTTCCCTCACACAGTGTCCCGCCCTCGCATAAACAGGAAATACATCATCACAGAAGGCGGGACACTCTGTGAGAGAAGGGAGAAGCTGCAGGTGAGCCTGCTGTGTTGTCTTCTTCAGCTGTCGCTGAGCCTGAAAGTAAAAGGGTTAAATGCAGATGGGGGGGGGGGGCCAGGAAGGAACAGAGAAGAGGGCTGTCGGTCGAGGAGCTGAGGGCGGGAAGGAAGGACTGTCCGAAAGCTGCCCGCTGCATTGCGCTGCGCTGGCCCAATGCCTCCCCTCGCCCCCCCAAACTACGCCCATGGCCGAGATGTTCAGCAAAAGGGCCCCTGGCCCTCACTGGGCACATACACATTAACTAGGGTGAACAGCTCAGTTCCAAATGAAACTATGAGTAAAGGATACCTCACTTCTTTGTCTTTGAGCACCTTTTTAACTTGCCAGGGATGTAAGGGAAATAAGGCAATCAAGACCCCTTTAGTTTATTTCTGTAAGGAATTGGAAGCAAAATAAAAATTCAAAAATTTCTTATGCTGACATAACCGTTCATAAGAAGGCAAAGGATGAGTCTCCTGGTTAAAGCATACATCAGCCTGTAACCGCAATAGTTCCTTGTACAGGAGTTGCCTCTTGATTGGTGAATTAAGACCTTTAACATTAAAGGATAAGAAAATGTTAAGGTACTCATTTCATTTTGGGGAGGAGCTGTCCAACAGCCCAATCTACAATATTGTATCAGCCGCTCCCAACACAGTAGCATCTGAATCTTAAAATAGAGGAGAACAGGTACAAAACACCCTTGCTGTCCACCAAGAGTCAACATATTGTCCCCTTCCCCTCCCCCATCTTACCCCAAAACCATGAAATCTGGCCAAACCTCTTCTAACCATACGAGGAGCCAGAGTTGGGAAGTGTGCTTCCCTCGCTACCTCTGAGGCATCATCACAAGTCACAAATGATATTTCAATAACAGACAACAAAGGGGTAAAATAAAAAAATAATAATAATAATAAGCAAGGCACAGAACAAGTTAATAAATAGAACATGTGAGGATCTGGTCTGAGTTAAATCTATGAACCAGTCATATATGACCTAATAACAAAGGAAAAAAGGGCATCACCAATTGTCATGCTACTTATTAAGCATGGAAATATCCAGAAGGAAAACTCTTACAGGTGCAAGAGACAGTACTATAACAACTCAGGTTGTTCCTGATGGTGACAATTGTGCATCAGAGCACTAGCGCCACAGTCGTCCCTTGCCTGCAGCAACTCGTTGCCATTTAGGCTTCCCCAAAGTACTCATCATAGGCCTTCACAATTGAGAAGGCTGAGTCAAAGATGATTCCATATCTGGGAACAAAGGTTGTGCTTCTGACATTGTATCCAGTGCAGTTTACCCTCTTTGCAGAAGAGCAAAGTAAATGGATACTGCCATCTGTATCTTATATCCAGGGCCTACAAGTGCTGCGTTAATGATCTGAGCTCAGACCTCCACTTCAAAGTAATAGCAGCCAAGTCCTGGTATACTTCAATGTGGTACCTATCCCAGTTGAAATTTGCAGTGGCTCTAGCTGCATATAATACCTTTTCCTTACGTTTAAAGTCTTCAAAACAAGCAATAATGTTCTTGGGCTTATTGGTTCTGGCTGTGCCCAGCACCCCATGTACTCTCTTCAGCTGAATATTAGCAGGATCACTAGCAGGCTGGGTGTCCAACAACAGGCCCACAATTTGTTTAATGACCCCAGCACAAATTGCGCCTACAGCTCCTTTTTTTCCAGGTCTTCTAATTTGTCAATGATTTGTTGATGGGTAGTGTTTGCATCCTGGTGCTCTTGAGGGCCTCAGAGTGCTCCTCAAACTGTGATTCCATCGCTTCCACTTGATGAGTGAGCTCCCGGATCTCCTCCTGTAGATCCACTCGCAGCGTAGCTAGGTCAGTACGAGCCATCTGCAGATTTGATTTAATTTCTCAGAGGCACAAATTTCCACCAAAGGCACTGCATTGGAATCATTCGGGGGTGGTGCTGAAGAGAACAAATCATCTTGCGATGCCACTGCACGAAGCTGCAAATCTGGTAAGGCTGTAAGGCCTGCATCATCCATGCGGTACGGCGCAGTGCTTCTAGGAGAGGCAAACTCTCACAGGTTGACTGGACCCGGTTTAGCACTCATCTTGAATGATAAAGTGGCATTTAAGCTAATGGAGATGGACGATGGCTTCAGATCCTCACTATCATAAAGAAATTCACTCAGGGTTGCTCACAGCTCATGGCTTATGCAGCCATGTTCAGTGATGACATCACTTCCCCTCCCAAACTCATTTTCTTAATGCTAGGAGCTCTTTGCACTGAGACACACATGTGACCTAAGCAACTGTGAGATAATCATACTTTGATATTTAATACAAAAGACTGAATAGTCACCATCTTGCTGCTGGACTGCTTTGTATTGGTGGGCTGTTAAGTTTTCTAAAGGGGCCGATGCACAAAAGCCCCTGGAAACAAGTGTTTGCTATTTCCACCTTGGTTAAAATTACTGAGGTGGAAATAGGGAGTGATTCTCAAAAGAAATTGCATGCAAATTAGCTACTCAGACTTTTAGTGTGCAGCTCGGAAGGGAGAGTGCCTAGCGCATGCGTGGAGGAACAACTGGTAAAGGTTGATGCCTCACGCATGCCCAGAACTTCTCCCCCCTCTCCCAAGACACATGAGAGTTAGTTAAACAACTTCCCAGCCAGCAGACAGGGGAACAGTGTGCTACAGGCACTCCTCCACAGCATTTCAGTATACATGGCTTTCATACATGCATACAATCTGTTCGTGCATGAAAGCCATATGTAGTGAAACGCTGTGGAGGAGCATCCATAGCACATTAGCACAGGGCTGTGGCAGGTTCACTTTCTTTTTGGTGGCAGGGGTGAGAGTTCAAAACTGGAGGAAAGCAGTAAAAGGAGGGCAAAAGAAGAATAGCATGAACCTCTTGCTCCACCACAGGAAAGCAGTTGCCAGCCCGGGAGAGACAATTGTGCATGGAACACTCCCAGTCCTGGACACTGCAGGTGGCTGCTAATCCTACACAGGTTGTGCCCTCTGCCATGGTAGAAGACTAGCAATTGTGACAGCTGCTTGAAAAAAAAGTGTTGTGGAGCACATTTCATGGCTCCCCCATGCTTCTCCTATGATCCGCAGAGGCCACCAACAGCTTCTCACTCACCTTCCGTAAAAATTTCCTTGTTAAAGGTAGGGGCTGCATTTTGTGCATCACTCGTAAATGGCTATGCATCTCTCAGAATGCACATTTAAACACTAATCAGCTCATTTGAATGTATTTGCATATGTATCCCGTTGTCTGGTACCATGAGTGGTAAAAAGCACACAGAGCCCATTTGTGCATTTCCCACTGAATACTACGCTTGCTAAACTGGCTGGAACTGGTCAAAAATGCACATTGCTGTCCCAGTAAGTTTTGTGCATCAGGGTGTAAGGGGGTAAGGGTTTGACATGGGAAGTGCAATAGCCAAATGAAGCCTTATCCCTCAGATGCCCTGTTGACACCTCAGTTTGAGAGATTGTTTTCCCGTTCCTCTAAGCTGAAAACTCCAAAACTAAGGGTTTAGCCTAGGGAACAGTCACTCTCAACAAAGTGGAAACCTTGTTAAGTCCAGAAAGTTGTATCTCCTCCAAGGCCATATACAGACATCACGGCTGAAGTCTCAATTGCAATGCCAACAGTTAAAAATTTGGGAGTCACTACTTCTGAACAGAGGGATTTTCCTGCCAATACTATGGTCTTGATATACCACCCATAAGAAAGCCAATTTTTTCCCCTTGGATGTTATAGAAATGCTGATGAGTGGGATGGTGATCCCACAATACAGTCTGGGTGGGTAAAAGTGCTAATGGACATGACATTCACCAGGCAGTTCTGGTCCATCAATGAATGACCTAATAAGCTTCCTGTGATGACCTGTGAGGAGAGACTTGCTGAACTAAACATGTATACTCTGGAGCAGGGGCGTATCTGACCTGCGGCGGTAGGGGGGGCCAGGGCCAGAGTGAGGGGGCACATTATAGCCCCCCCCGCCGCCGCCGCCGATCCCCCCTCCCCCCAGCCGCTGCCATTGCCAACCCTCCCCCTCGTTGCTCGCCTACCTTCGCTGGCGGGGGACCCCAACCCCGGCCAGCCGAGGTCCGCGTCCTCCTGCCCCTGCTGGCTGCCTTTAAAGAATTCCGTCAGCTGGCGGGGGACCCCCAACCCCCGCCAGCCAAGCCGAGGTCCTTTCATTTTTCCACCGAAGCTGGCGCCGACGAAAGTTTCTTTTGAGTCTGACGTCGCTGCACTTTGTACGTGCAGGACGTCAGACTCAGAAACAGAATGAAGCTGTTTCTGAGTCTGACGTCCTGCACGTACAACGTGCAGCGACGTCAGACTCAAAAGAAACTTTCATCGGCGCCAGCTTCGGTGGAAAAATGAAAGGACCTCGGCTTGGCTGGCGGGGGTTGGGGGTCCCCCGCCAGCTGACGGAATTCTTTAAAGGCAGCCGGCAGGGGCAGGAGGACGCGGACCTCGGCTGGCGGGGGTTGGGGTCCCCCGCCAGCGAAGGTAGGCGAGCAACGGAGGGGGAGGGTTGGCAGCGGTAGGGGGGTCCAGGGCGAAATCTGCGGGGGCCCAGGCCCCTGAGGCCCCACGCAGGTACGCCCCTGCTCTGGAGGAAAGGAGAAACAGGGATGATATGATACAGACGTTCAAATATTTGAAAGGTATTAATCCGCAAACGAACCTTTTCCAGAGATGGGAAGATGGTAGAACGAGAGGACATGAAATGAGATTGAAGGGGGGGCAGACTCAAGAAAAATGTCAGGAAGTATTTTTTCACGGAGAGAGTAGTGGATGCTTGGAATGCCGTCCCGCGGGAGGTGGTGGAAATGAAAACGGTAACGGAATTCAAACATGCGTGGGATAAGCATAAAGGAATCCTGTGCCGAAGGAATGGATCCTCAGGAGCTTAGTCAAGATCGGGAGGCGGGGCTGGTGGTTGGGAGGCGGGGATAGTGCTGGGCAGACTTATACGGTCTGTGCCAGAGCCGGTGGTTGGGAGGCGGGGCTGGTGGTTGGGAGGCGAGGATAGTGCTGGGCAGACTTATACGGTCTGTGCCAGAGCCGGTGGTTGGGAGGCGGGGCTGGTGGTTGGGAGGTGGGGATAGTGCTGGGCAGACTTATACGGTCTGTGCCAGAGCCGGTGGTTGGGAGGCGGGGCTGGTGGTTGGGAGGCGAGGATAGTGCTGGGCAGACTTATACGGTCTATGCCCTGAAGAGCACAGGTACAAATCAAAGTAGGGTATACACAAAAAGTAGCACATATGAGTTATCTTGTTGGGCAGACTGGATGGACCGTGCAGCTCTTTTTCTGCTGTCATCTACTATGTTACTATGTTACCTTTGAGTCACTGTGGATGGTTATTTTCTCCATGGAAAACACATTATCGCTACTAATTATCTACTGGGGAGCATCTTGGGGATATAAACTTAGATTGAAATATATGAGCACAATCTCAAGAAACATGGGGGAAAAGTTCAGCAAATCTGAACTCCAAATTGTTGAATTGCAAATTTGTGATAAGGCTTTGGTAAAGGATAAATTAATGGTGCATCATAAATTGGAGGTTTCAGAAAACCAAAGCAGGAAGTTGGAACTGCAATTTCCCAGTTTTCCTAAATATGGATATGCTTAGGGCAGGGTTTTTCAATCTAGTATTCAGGACACTCCTAGCCAGTCAGGTTTTCAGGACGGCTGTGCATGAGATAAAACTGCATACACTACCTTCATTCTATGCAAATTTATCTCATCTACATTCACTGCAGGTATTCTGAAAATCTGAGTGGCTAGGTGTATCCCAGGGACTCAGTTGAGAACCACTGGTTTATGGAATTCTATAAGAGGTTTTCAAGATAATGGAAAAGATTATATCCCAGTATCCAAAGATTTTCTCAGCTGGAAAATTAGTGGGGAGTCAGTTTAATGGTCTTGGTAGCAACAAGATCTCAGTTGACACAGGCTTAATATGATAGATCTTCTATACTTCGAGACACTGACCACAGAGACTCCATGGGCCATCTATGCTTTTAAGCCAGATCATAATGGGACTATGAAAAAGTTCTTCGTTATTTAAAGATGTGACTTTTTTGAGTCATAAGGGGGGGGGGGGGGGTAATTTTGTACCTAAACACATTCTAGCCCTATATCCCGTAAATGTATCCAGGTGGCAGGTACTAGCACCATAGCCGAATTTTCAGCAGCATTATCTGTATAACACCACCACTGGAAATATATAGACCACCCCAGCACTGTTTGGATACTGTCAGGTTGTCCAGAGGTAGATCTGTGAGTTACTCGGAGACCAGCAATATTCAGCTTTGTATGCAGATACTATATGGATAACAGAGGACAGTAAAAAAAAAAGCTGTCTTAAATTATGCAGATGGTTAAAATAGATGAATATCACCATTATATTCCCATTGTATTTAGATATTCAGTAATGGCTGATACCTAGATATTAGTATGAATATCCAGGTATAACTTAACCAGTGTTTAAAATAAATGCAGCTATCAGGCCAATAACTCTTCTGTGTGGCTACTGGCAAATTTTCAAAATAAAATTGTGCACATACCTGCTCTTTGAAATTACCCCAGAAAATGTATGCATGAATTAAGGAGCAGTCTAATGGTTAGAGCAGCAGGCTGACAATCAGGGAAACCTGATTCAAATCTCGCGGTGGCTCCTTGTGATCTTGGGCACATTTCTGTTGCTTCAGGTACAAACTTTGGGCTTTTTACTAATGGATTTAGGGGTCCTTTTACAAAGGTGTGCTGAAAAATAGGTGCATGTTTTGGACATGCACAGATCCATTTTTCAGCACCCTGTAAAAAAAGGCCTTTTTTATTTTTTGACGAAAATGGACGTCCATTTTGGATCTGGGACCTTACCACCAGCCATTGACTTAGCGGTAAGGTCTCACGTGTTAATGTGTGGTAATCACCTAAGCGCGTCATCAGAGTTACTGCCTGAGTTTAGCCGTGCGCCAGAAATGAAAACATATTTTCTGGCGCGCATAGCGGATGCGCATCAAAAATTAAATTACATCATGGGCCATGCGATAGCCAGGTGGTAACTCCATTTTGGTGCACGTTGGGCACGCATAGACACTTACGCGCCTTAGGGCCCCTAAATATTCTTCTTATGACACAATTCAGTTAGAGAATTTGCTTGATGATGGAGCTAGTCCATATGTATATTGCTGTTGCAAAATCCAAAATGCAGGCATCTTTTTCCAGACACCCAAAGCACACCCACAAGACACCCTCATGAAAACTGTGCTTTGTAAAATAGCCATTTACATCTGCTATTCTTTTGCAGATGTAAACACACTGCTAATTATCCATGAAAAAATTGTGCATGCCTTCTACAATAACTTCCTGTAAGCAACTGAATTCCTTTCAGTTGCTGTCACGTGGTATCTGAAAGAGAAAGGCCATTCTTATATTACTTCTGTCAAATGACTATGAATGTGATTTTATAAGAAACAAAATAAAAGAAAGAAAAAACCCAACATAGATTCTGAGTAAAGTAATATGACTGACATGTTAATCCACTTCAAAAGTAAAGCTGAGAAAACAGGTCGTAGGTGACACCCTTTTATTAGACCAATTTAATACTTTTGTGATTAACTTTTATGAGCAATACTACTTTCAAAAGTTTACTGTAAATTGAGCTAAGAATGATGAATTATGAATATGCTTTGGGGATAATGAGGCTTCTGTGAGCAACTTGGGTCTCACCCTTGTGCTAGCTCTGGCCCTGCGCCACAAAAAAAAAAAACTCACACTTATTCAAACTTCTCAGTTTCCGCTCATTCTCAGGCCACTCTTACCCCACACCTCCTTCCAATCCACTTACAGTCGAGTTGAGGTAGGTCAGTGGACCGGAATAGCAATTTAGGGGTTTGGGAGACACTTTTTTCTAGATCTGGGTTCCACTCACCTCTTCAGTCCAGAAACCACGCGACACTCCAGAAGAATTAAGAATAAACTTCAACTTTTTTATTGTAACTCCTGCAACAGGCAGATTCTTACCTCAGTTATTTTTACCACAGTCAATTTTTATAAACTCTTCTATAGCTCAATTTCATTCTTCTGTCGTTCCGTGGGGAACAGCTTTACCACTGTACTTCTCAGGGCTGTTTACATATGTACAGTCTCTCCCAGTTTTGCCTATCCTGCCATCCAGTAACCCCAGAGCTGTTCTCTCCTCCACCAAATCACTCCGCTACCACCAGGCACAGTCCCCTATGGCTGTCCTCTTTCCACGGATGTACCTCATAGGGCAGTACCCTGGCCTTGAGCAGACTTCTTTCTGCCCTAAATCCTGCTCGCAGCCTGGACTCCTCAATCTGCCCGAAGCTCTGACTCCTTCACCAGTTATAGCAAGTGTGACACCAACTGCTCCCCAATTTTAGCCCAACTTAAGGTGGCACTTCAGGATCACCCCTTCTCCATCTTTGGGTCACTTGTAGGCAAACAAAGCCCCCTCATAAAGGGCAAACTACCATTTTTATCTCCTCCTAATTTCCTCCCCTCCTGTCACTCTCCCCAACATGAGCACCATCTTCTGCATTTTATATCAAAACTACTGGGCTTCCCCCCAAGTGACTCTCAACAGGGATTCTATCTTTTAATAATCCCTACCCTAATAGGGGATTACGTATAGTAATGCAGCATATAAAACGTCACATGAGCCAGTGTCTAAAACCCAGAAAATCAGCAGTTTAAGCAACTTTACAGGGCTGATCAGCTACATTTTTAAAGATACTATTCAAAAATTTTTATTTCTTTTTCTAGAATGTGGTCATTAACTTTTCTAAGTCATGACTTTGGGGTGAACTGATAGCCTAAAGTTTTAATTGGTGCCTTCAGCTATGAGCATTTTTTTTAAAAGGAAAAACGTCTGCTGAAAAACACCAGTGAAAAATTGGCTTAAGCATTTTATTCCCCCCTGATATTTTTCTGTCCCTTAGATTCACACAGATTATGGGGCACGTTTTAGCAGAAGATCAGCATGTGAGTGATGCACGTGAAATAATTGGACAGGTATTAATCAAAGGATGAAACAAAACCTTCTCTTTATGATATCTTAGATGAGTCAGCTTTGAAACAAAACCAGGTCACACCTATATTGTGCTATGGGGACTGTGGGTTGCAACCCTAATTTTAACCAGACTGGCACACCTAATCGTAAGTAATGTTGCCAATCGCAAACCAGGTAAGTAGAGTTTCTGATCCAGTTACTGACTCATCTAAATCAAACAATTCATAAAAAGTCCATCAGCAGACCACAAGTTAATATTTATTATCCTATAATAAAGTTATTCAGTCATATACATTTCGCCATCTCACTATCATATAAGTAGCATGCTCTCGTGCCTTGTATATCATGCCCAATATCTCATGCCTAATATCTCATGCCTAAGAGTGGCCGATCTAGGTCACATGTACCTGGTAGGAACTCAAAAAGTGGCTAGATTCCATGTTGCTTACTCCCTGGGATAAGAAGTAACTTTTCTCCAAGTCTACATTTCCTTAGGAACTTGTCCAAACCTTTTCTAAACCCAGCTACATTACCTATTTTTTTCTACATTATTTGGCAATGAATTCAAGATCGTAACAATGCATTCAGTGAAAAGATATGCTTGTCTATTTGTTTTAAATGTTCTGCTTAGCAACTTCGTGGTTTGTTCCATAGCCTTTGTGCTTTTTGAAAGAGTAAACAATCGACCTATGTTCACCCATTCTATTCCACTCATAATTTTATGGAGCGCTATCATATCTCTCCTCAACCATCTCTTGTCCAAGCTGAAGAGCCCTAATCTTTCCAGCCTTTCCTTATAGGGGAGCTGTTTCATCTCCTTTTATTATTGTGATTGCCTTTCTCTGTACCTTTTCCAATTCAGCGTTATCATTTTTGAGATGAGGCAGCCATCCCACTCCAACGTACTCAATGAGGTTTCAGCAGAATGGCAAAGTATATAGTGTGAAAAGAATTACCTTAAAGGGTGCTTGAATTGAAGTATTAGGAAAAAAAATAAAGAACGTCCAGATGGGCGGCAGAGAATATTTCAACATGAGTTAGGTTAATGTGCTCATTTAGGGGCCCTTTTACTAAGCCACGTAGCATCTATGCATGCCCAACATGTGCGAAAATGGAGTTACCGAACGGCTACCGCGTGGCTCTTGCGGTAATTTCATTTTTTATGCATGTCCGATACATGTGGCCCCCCAAAAACGTTTATTTTCTGCTGCACGTATCGGACACGCACCAAGTGGTATTTAGCACGCATAGGTCATTACCGCTTGGCTACCTCGTGAGACTTTACCACTAGGTCAATGGCTGGCGGTAAGGTCTGAGACCGAACATGGACGCATGGCAATTTTCATTTTGCTGCATATCTATTTTCAGCAAAAATGTTAAAAAAGGCCTTTTTTACAGGTGCACTGAAAAACCCGCGCCTACACTACCGCAGGCTAAAGTGATATATTTAGGCTTTCTTATGATGCTTGAGGAATTCATTTTTAAAAGGTTCATTTCTTTATTGTAACTGTGTTCAGGACAGAGCAAAGATCTAGACCAAAACAGTATTCATGATATTTGTGTAGGAAATTTCAGAAAATAGTACAACTTAATCATTTTAGCACATTGTAGTAGACCAACAGTTTTGTCCTGCTTAAATCAGAAAATGTAAGAATTCAATTAGGTTCATTGAACTGTTTTTTTTTCATCATAATTTACAATTTTGATCAAAAGTGATCCTAGAATAGTGCCTATGTTTCAAATTTTGTATTTTTTTCTGATTTCTTTGCAAAGATTTAATTTTTGATAAACAATGGTATTTCATGCACTTTTGCTTAAAAATGAAAGTCATTTTGTGAAAGAGACCTGAATTATCTGCTCTCTGATGTCTGTCAAGTGAGATGAGTTGCAAAAACTTGAATAAAGGTTTCAGTTATTTTTTGTTTGACATGTTTACTGGATACCAGAAAATTATATTGCTCCAAAAATTGAAGTACAAAACTCTTTGACAATCCCTCTTAAGCCATGAAAATTAACTGCAATAGCTGTCTTTTGTGATTGTTCTAAGAGTCTGAATGTGACTGATGAATTTCTGAATGAAAATTAATAGCTTGGTTCACTGGGGGGCCTTCATATGAGGTGTACAGTGTGAGGTGGGGTAAACATACAGAGGCTAGACTACAGGGCATGCATTGGACAATGGAAGAGCTAACTCTCGAGGTTTTACCTTTTGTGGGATGCTACCTTCCTCCTCTGGCTTCACACTTATTAGTTCACCTCTCAAGCATCATATAAAGTTCACTGTCCATGCCAGTCTTTGAATAAAAACTCAGGGGTCAATTTTCAAATGTACTTAGACATTGACCAGTGGCTGGTAAATGCATGAGTCTGCCTTCTCCTTTCTTTTCATTGTGGATTGTAACCAGCTCTTCGTATGGTTCCTCTATTCTTCTCCTTTGTATCTGTAAGACACAATTCTCTTCTCCTCAGTTTCTTCTTTGTCACTGAAGGACGCAGGCCCTCTGTGGTATTTCTCTCCTCTCTCCCAGGCAACTTCTAGTCCAGTAACTCCCTCCTCCTGCCCTGGTTACCCATTAGCAGGGTGAAGACTCCTTGGATTTCCCCTTCCCTGTCCCATGCACACCCTGGCTTTGTAATCCTTCACTGTAATTTCTCCCTGAGTCCTGACTACCTCTCAGTAGGGTGGAGAAAGCAAAGGAGAGCTCTAAATCCTGCTTGTGAGAGGTTATATACTAATCTATCACATCATACCTAGGAAATATCCCCTTTAAATATGTCACACCAAAATAATCCTCCTAGCATATAGATCTCATGGGGATCAGATGTCAAGGTTGCGGGTACCTCTCTGCTCCCCCTCTTCAATTCCCCTTTCCCCCTCCACCTGGGAGACGTGGAAGGGCATAATCGAACGGGGGTGGCTATCTATAAGGGCGGCCATCTCTAATGATGGCCCCGTCAAGCGGCGTACCCGACTGTATTATCGAAACAAGATGGCCGGCCATCTTTCATTTCGATAATATGGTCAGGGCCTGCCAAATCTCAACATTTCAGCCACCCTTAGAGATGGCCGGAGTTTGAGATGGCCGCCATTGGTTTTCGCTGATAATGGAAACTGATGGCGGCCATCTCAAACCCGGCCAAATCCAAGCCATTTGTTTGTGGGAGGAGCAAGCATTTGTAGTGCACTGGTCCCCCTCACATGCCAGGACACCAACCGGGAACCCTAGGGGGCACTGCAGTGGACTTCACAAATTGATCCCAGGTGCATAGCTCACTTACCCCAAAACCCACTCCCCACAACTGTACAACACTACCATAGCCCTTAAAGGGTAACGGGGGCACCTACATGCGGGTACAGTGGGTTTCTGGTGGGTTTTGGAGGGCTCCCATTTACCACCACAAGAGTAACAGGTGGGGGGGGGGGGGGGATTGGCCTGGGTCCGCCTGCCTGAAGTGCACTGCAGTACCCACTAAAAGCTGCTCCAGGGACCTGCATAGTGCTGTGATGGAGCTGGGTATGACATTTGAGGCTGGCATAGAGACTGGAGTTTTGGAGGGCTTGCAGTTTCCTCCACAAGTGTAACAGGTAGAGGTAGGTAGGAGCCTGGGTTCACCTGTCTGCAGTGCACTGCACCCAATACTAGACTACTCCAGGGACCTGCATGCTATTCTGATGGACCTGAGTATAACATCTGAGGGTGGAACAGAGACAGGCAAGTAATGTTTTTCATCACATTTTTTGGGGGGGGTGGGAGGGGGTTAGTGACCACTGGGGGAATAAGGGGAGGTCATTCCTGATTCCCTCCAGTGGTCATCTGGTTATTTAGGCACCTTTTTGTGCCTTATCCATTATAAAAACAGGTCTACATCAAAATGTCTAAGTTTTAGTCCTGGACGGTTTGGTTTTGTAAGCTCTTTGAGCAGGGACTGTCTTTCTTCTATGTTTGTACAGCGCTGCGTATGCCTTGTAGCGCTATAGAAATGCTAAATAGTAGTAGTAGTGTTCCATTATGGCTGAAAAACATCTAAGGAACGCCCAAGTTCCTCCCTGAACATGCCCCTGGCACTCCCCCTTGAGATTTGGATGCACTTCTGATGGACTGCAGCGAAAAATGTCTAAAAATAGTTTTTGAAAATTCTGATTTGGACGTTTTTGTGAGAAAAACGTCCACATGCAGACTTATGCCACTTTTTAAACATTTTTCTCTTTTGAAAATGAGCCCAATAGACTTTCTCAGAGTTGCACTTCTGCTGCCGTTAAGATCTTTAATGGTGTACCAGTATCACTAGTCTTTCTAAAGACTCGATCCTGTGTTATTCTCTTTTAGTATATTTTCATTGTACATCACCACTTTACAGACTCCTGATGCAGACACTTTGCCGAAACACAGTTTCATGTAGAGTCCTATTTTAATATTGATTAAAGACTTTTACTCCATCATTAAGTCTCCTGGGATTTTTGGAGATATGAAATTCCACCACATTTTAGACTTTAAGGTGTGGTTAAACCTCTCCACCACTGTTGCTTATTCCAGACAGGCATGCCCTCATCATGAACAAGGGGTTTGTGGAGGGGTTGTTTATTTTGTGTGTACAGAGATTACCCTACAGAGTCAGTGCCTGTTTTCAATAAGAACAGGACTATACTTTCCCCCCACACTGTGATAATGGGAGACGGGATGTGCCAAGACAGTTTAAAACCAGCCTTTGTATCATTCTTGAAGACTTGGAGTGCTGTTACCCCTGTGACAGATACCTGCCAGAAAGTTTCAAACAAGTCTGACTTGAACATAGATGACTATCCCATTATTACATTGTAAAATAACTTGCCCTATAGACTTGAATGGGGACAAATGAGATGAATGCACAGATTATCTGGTATATAATATACTGTTTTCATGGTGGTTTTTTTAAAGCTGTATTTCTTATTTTTTTTTATTAATGCTTCTATATTTGTTTTTATTTGATTCTAATTATGTATGCAGATTGTTAGGCTCTCAGGACAGTCGATAAGATGGTTTTAAAGTTGTTGTTTTTAAAAATAAATAACCATTAAACATGACATGGTTTAAGTATCCATTTTAATGGAGAACACTTATTAAACACAAAGAACTAGCCAATAGTTCATACATTAATTAAGATCAACATTTTCCATTTATCACAAAATAAATATCGATAGAAAAATACAATAACATAATAAATGTAGTTTAAATAATTTAATTACAAATTCATATTCTGCCTTTCCTCATGAACAGTATCAAGGCAGATTACAAAAGCCTAATGTAAACAATATAGTATTCAAATACTTCTGCAGTAGCTTGACCTGACTTTCCTAGTCCCTAATAAACTTAGAGATCCTTTTAATAAAGGGCATTAAGCTGTTAGCATACAATTAATGTACGGAAACAGGATGCCATGCAGTATCCTGCCTGTTTCCACATGCTAAACTGTGCATGAATGCATTTTTCAGATTTGTTTCCCTCAGGGGTGTTACATGGGTGGAGAATGAGAGTAGAAATGTTTGCCAGCTCTTAACATGAGTGAACTAGCTAATACAGAGTAGGTAAGTGGCCCCGGGAAAACTCTCAGCAGGTAGCGTGTACTAACGGGAATATTAATGCATGACCTGCAAGTTTTGTAGTGAGAACACCCCCAAAAGCTGCAGTGTAAAAGGTCGCAGCTTCTACACAGTAAAATCCTGCATTACACTGCAGTAACTGCAAATTTTAACACATTCTAATTAAAGGGCCTCTCTATGCCACTCCAGCTCTAACATAACTTTCAAATCTGATTTATGGTTTCCAGTAAGAAAAAACTAATATTTCCGCTTTGTAATCTTTTCATGAAGCCGTCTTTTTACTAAGCTGTGGTGAAAAGTGGCCTTAGCTTGCCCTTGCATAGGTTTTTCCCGCATACTAAGCACTATTTTTACTACAGCCATAAAAATGGCCTTTTTGTGTTAATGCCCATGCACTATGTTGCCATTAGCATGCAGCCATTAAACAATTTTACATTGTGAGCACTCGCCATTACCCATTTTATAAGCAGTAAGGGCTCATGCACTTTTCCTCACCAACCAGTTAGCAGCCAGTAATGTCACAGCGCAAACTGATTAGTGCAGGGAAGCCCTACTCTTCATCCTCTGACACGCCCCCTCGAAAAATGGTCAATATTTCTAGCATGCAGTTAGCACTTGCTAAGTTGGCAGCTACTGCAGGATGCCTGCCTAACATAGATTAGTAAAAGGGCCCCTAAGCAACATAACATATGAAAACATTTTATTTAACATATTAATAAATAATCAATAAATATATAAATAAACATTCAAGCACATATCACAGTCTGCACCACATTATAAGCTGATATCTGGTTCCTTCATGACACCATGGCTTCTGCCTATTATAGGGATCTCTGAGATGTTCCAGAGTGCTGCTTGCTGTCTTCAGATCTCTTCACCTTCCTTATAACTGACTCTCTGGTCTGTCAGAGCTTTAGGGAGAGGAATGATGAATGTTAGAAACAAGTCAATTAACGCACCACATAAACTACAAAAATATAAATACAAAATATAACACTCATTCTGTGGATCTTATTTTCATACAGGCCCTTTTACTAAGCTGCAGTAAAAGGGGCCCAGTGCTATTGGCGGCGGCCATTTTTGACATGCATTGAGACCCTTTTTACCGCAGTCGGTAAAAAGACTGAAAAAAGAAATGGCCATGCGGTAAGATTGCACTTACCATGTGGCCATGCTGGAGAGGGGGAGCACTTCCTGCCACCTATTGAGGTGGCAGTAAGGGATCCGGCTCTAACCTGATGCTAATGGCCAGCACGCAGCACTGCCTGATTCCCAGTGGGTAACCCCTTGCATAAATATTTGTAAAATATTTCTGCTAGAGCCCGAAATGCCACATACACTGAGGGTGGAACTACCGCCGGCGCCCGTGTTGGGCTGGCGGTAGTTCCGGATTGCCACGCGGTAAGCCTGCGGTGGGCTTACCGCTGCTTTGTAAAAGGGCCTCAAAGATATTTGTGCATCTGTGCCTGAAGCACATTTTTTTGAATGCTTAAAGGTCAGAAAGGAAACACTGGAGCAAAGGTTTTTGAATTATTTTCATGGATACCATGAATATAATTCAAAACGCAATATTTTAATTTAAGAGTTAACAGTTTTGATTGTGAGTTGTTTGTAGGATTTATTTATTTAGGGGTTCTTTTACTAAGCTGTGCTAAAAAGTGGCCTGCGGTATCACTAGCAGGAGGCTTTCCCATGCACTGAGGCCACTTTTAGCATGGTTGCAAAATGGCCACATTTCCTATTTCCCCTTTTAATGGTTATGCGTTACTTTCCTAATTAGCACATGGCCATTAGCACAGAAGCCCTTAGCTATTTACTAGGCAGTAGCGGCTCCTGCGCTCACCACGTGCTAATCAGTTAGCGTGCAGCAATGCAGCTACACTAATTGATTAGCACTGGGCAACACCTACTTTCCACCCCCCAAACACGCCCCCAGCACTAAAAAATATTTTCTGCTTTATATTGTATGAGTAGCACAAACCGAACACAAAACTACCATGCACAAAATTCCACACCCAACTTTGAGAGACCTTTATAGAATCTGGAGGATAATTTATACAATATTATAAGTTCCGCACTAACATTTATGCCTGCCTTTTAGATGACATAAGTGATAGCACCTAAATGTTGACATGCAACTGCCAACTTACGCTCTATAACAGAATCTGGACTCCCAGATGCCTTTATAGAATTTGCGCTCAGCGCCTTGCATATGTGCCCAAATTTGGGTGACCTTTATAGAATTGTCCCCTATATGTACCAATGTACCTTGATAATCTAGACATCCTTTCATACAATTGACCCTCCACATGTTTACCATGCAGTTCTATCACTTTTCTTTAAACACCTTTATATTAAGATTTGTCTTACCCTTCTAGAATCTTCTTGATGATTCTTTCCACCCAGGGAGCTGTTGGTTCCAAACACACTCTCTGCCCAGACTTTAATGTTGCACTAAATAAAGCCAAAGACCTTAATCAATATAAATCCTTTTTTAAATCATGATAAATCCTCACAACGTACATGATTGAAGTCTACTATAGCTTCTCTCACATTTATTGCAAAGTCTGTTTTCTCTCCTTATTCAGGGTTGCCAAAGTCCAATAGGTCTTGTTCTAACTGATTAACTTTGCTCTGGGCATTTGATATTGTAATGCTTGGATTTAATTGTCTGGATTATCATGGCCTCTTTGTGGGCATGGATACTTTTTTTGGTAATCTTCCTCACCACTACCTCCCCCTCTCTTTTGGTTATCTATTAAATGTAAAACTTAGATTATAATCTTAGAATAAATTATACTGTGCTAGTCATATTGCTCCCCCTTTCCATTTGTAGATTGTTTTGTCATTGCTTTTGGTCTATCTCATTTACTTAATGGGGTTCTGCTCTTTATCAGTATTTTGTAAACCCCCATGATGTTTCATGAATAACGATTGAACAAATGTTCATAAATAAATACCCATGTTATTAATATGCCTTTAATCTTACACCCTATTTAACAATGTATATTCTTCCACTTAAAAGAAACCTGAAAGTTGAATGCTTACATGACTTCAGCGTTGCTGCAGTGGGGGCCACTTGGGAAGAGTTGCACGTTCTGAATGAACCTGCGGGGGATGAATCCAGACTCAGTTTTTATACATTGGCAACGCAGTTCCGTTCCCATTCGTGCCAGTGACATTGCTGTGAAAAGAAAATGAATGCATGAGTACAGAGGGAAAACAATTTTACCTCATGGCTGGGTCAGGACTTTCATCTGGGGTCTGTATGTTTATTTTACTTTCCAAGACAACCAAAAAAGCAAAGGTAGAAGAAAAGTCGCATTCTCAATTAACATTTATCACAGTACATTTGAAATCAACCATTAACTTATTCCAACTGTGTGAAAACATGGCTGATGACAGAACTTTAAAGAATTTATCAGGTAAAAAATTCATGAGAACAATGCTGTGATTTATTTTTATTTTGCTTTGAACTTTAGGATATCTATTAATTATCCTATTAGAAATAAGATTTCCGTATCTATACACATAAAACCATTTTATTATTTATTTAATAATATCCATCTTTCCATGGATTTACTATTCTTGGATCTCTAGATATATCGTGGACTGAGTTAAAAGAGTATTTTATTTTCATTTTTGAATGTATATTTTGATTTCCTTGTTTATAATCCGGATTTCTTGTCAAAGATTTATGTCTTTGTTGTAAAATCGAAATGCAATTTAAAAAACATTGAAATGCAATTAAAAAAAACATTTTCCAATAATTATAAGTGGTTCTGAACTTAAAGTGCTTCTAATTGTTCAGGATTCATTGATCCCTGATTTGAATTTTCTTAGCAATGAGGTTGCAGAAGTGGTTATTCTCCTACAGCTACTGTATTGTTGATAGTTACTTTCACTGATATTTCATGCAAGAAAAACAAAATAAAACAAAACAGTAGTTCAAAGTATTTAGTAAAAATTAGAAAAAAAAACATTTTGTGACAGTAAGCTGAGTGATGTGGTAGCCATGTTAGTCCCCTTTCAAAGGTAATAAATAGAAATAAAACAAAACAAAACATAGAAAAGAGAATAAATTGATGCCTAATTAAAATATATATTGTTAGTCCAATAAAAAGCTTTCAAAGGTAACCCTTCTTCTTCAGATCAGAAATAAGTAAGCTTAAATTTAAAAATGCTAGCATTAAAGTAAATTATTTTCCAACTCCACATTTTTAAAAAGTAGATTTTTCTACCAGCCTTATCTCCACATAAAGTTTTTCTCACCTTCAGTTAGGGACGCTGAAAGCAGGCACACAATCAGAGCAGCAGCAAACATTCTCATCTTGGTTTCCATGGATAGATCCTTTTCTTTTCTGTATCTCGCTCTGGTTCTAGCTGCAGGAAGCTTAGTTGTCTGTATGGTCTGAACTTCAAAACTGAACCTACTTATACACTGAGGAAGCCGGAATCTACCCTCTTATCTCGTGGCTGGATGATGCAAGAGGAGAGGGTTTTCCAAAATGTGCAAGACCGGTTATTGCTGTCATTAAAATTGATTCACGATTCACCCTAGTTCAGCAGAGGAATTTCTTAACCTGGGGCAGTCAGATTGTCATTCTACAATGAATTGTAGAAAACATTGAAATTGATAAACTGATTTTTGTTATTCCTGAGGTTCATATTTTGACTCCCTGCTGAATGTGTTTGCCTCACTTACTTCAATAGTTTATTTGCTCAAATATTTCTGAACTCCCAGTACAACTTAAAAAAAAAAAAAAATTTCATTAACTTGAATACATTTTGCAAAAAGCCAGTCGACATGTTAAAAAAGAAAATCTAAAAATTTTCACTAGTTCTGCTGCTACCTCTGTCTCTTCCCCCTGGAATCACTACATTAACACTTTCACTACCAAGTTGTTTACATCTACAGGAATAATGTTTAAACCATAGTAACGCAGGTTGTGGCAGTAGGCTTAAGGGGCCCTTTTACAAAGGCGCGCTGAAAAATAGCCTGCGGTAGTGTAGATGCGTGTTTTGGGTGCGCGCAGAATCATTTTTCAGCACACCTGTAAAAAATGCCTTTTTAAAAATGTTTGCCAAAAATGGATGTGCGGCAAAATAAAAATTGCCACGCGTCTATTTTGGGTCTGAGACCTTACCGCCAGCCATTGTGTTGCATCCTGTCCCCATATTTTCCAGCTGATTATGTGCCTTGAAATGGCATCTGGCGATGATGACTCCTGGATGGTCAGTTCAGAAGAGGACTTGGTGGCAGCAGACATTTCCCTGGCTATGAGGTATTCCTTCAATCGGTACAGCTTGAGTGAGGCATGAATGAGTGGTCAGCGGATGGAGAGGCAAGATCAAAGTAGAATGGAGGAAATTAGAACACCGGAGGTAGCCCAAGGAGGTCCAAAGAAAAGGCCTTGGCAGCACTAGCAATTGAAGCTTATGAGGTTCATGTACTTTGGAAGACTGGTGGTATAAATGGAGGCATGGGAGGTGGAGGGTGGGGAAAAAATCAAGATCGGGGAGCTCAGCCTATCTGAGCAGTACCAGTGGCACAGAAAGTGCTAGTCAGCGGGCAGAGATAGAGGCAAAGCCAGAGGGAGCAAGGGGAAAGTCTGAACAGGCTACTGTGCAGCAAAGTCTAAATGAGTTTGCAGCAGATTCGGACCTGGGTGGGGAGAGAGAAGCACTTAAATTTGATTTGAAGAGGAGTTCTGAATGGGATCAAAGAGTGGGACTTTGTGGACCATAATCTAGAGGAAGGAGAGGTCCTAGGCCCAAATGGTGTTTTGAGGGCTTTTGAGGATTAGGACATTCATGAGGTACTAAGATGAGTATATGGTGGATACCTGGGCCATTTTGGGTAGGCATGGCTTCTGAGCATGATCTCTATGGACCCTATGACCTGGCTGCTGCAAGGCCCTTTGGGTTCTGGTTGGAGACAAGGTTTACCTAGGACAGGTCCACAAGGGTGGTAGCTTGTTTTGGAAATGCTGGGGGCAAGAGGGGCAGTGCTTGGAGTTGGGGGTGGGGGCATGAGTGACAACGGAAGAAAAAGGAGTGGGGTGCTAGCTGCAATTAGGAGTTTAGTGGGTCAGGGATACAACTCGGCAGGCAGGGTGTGGATACTACTGGGTGTTTTTGGTCTTAAATTTTTCAGGAATTCAGGGAGTCTGATTCACAGACAGGAAGTGGGCTTACCTAGCCCCGAATGAGTGTTGGACCAATCAGTGAAGAGGAAAAAGGACCAGTGCAACTTGGTCCTGCCAGCACTCTGCTAGCCCTTGACATCCTAGCAGAAAAACAGAGGCATGGATGGAAAAATTGGTCACAGATAGGAGGAACTCAGGTGGAGGCCTCATGGGTGAGCCTGGAGGGTTGGTGGCCCTGCAATTGTTCAGCAGGGGGAGCAGGGTCAGCAGCAGAAAGTAGGAGCTCAAGGGAAACAGAGGGATGGACAAATGCAAAGTGTGTGGCAGTGGCCAAAAAAGCAAACAGTATACTAGGAATTATTAGGAAAGAGATTCAAATTAAGACCAAGAATATTATAATGCCTCTGTATTGCTCCATTGTGTGACCTCATCTTGAGTATTGTGTTCAATTCTGGTCACACATGTCTCAAAAAAGATATAATGGAATTAGAAAAGTTCAAAGAGGAGCAACCAAAATGATAAAGGGGATGGAACTCCTCCCATATGAGGAAAGGCTAAAGAGTTTATAACTCTTCAGCTTGGAAAAGAGACGGCTGAGGGGAGATATGATTGAGATCTAGAAAAATCCTGAGTTTTGTAGAACGGGTAAAAGTGAATTGATTTTTCACTCTTTCTAAAAGTACAAAGACCAGAGGACACTCAATGAAATGATATGGGAATATTTTTAAAACTGGGCACGGGGATTCCAAGATGGCGTTGTGAATGGATGCACCTGTGTTAGCTCCTGGAAGTTGCTCTGTTTGTAGGCCCTCTACAGCACCTCTGTCGCCTCATTAAGCATGGGGAAACGGAGGGGAAAAGTGAAGGAACATCCCTCAGCTCCTGTGACTTCTTCAGCCACGAGGCAGACAACTTTGCAATTTTTCAGACAGCAACCAGGTCCTCAGGGCTTTTCGACCCCCTCTGCAACTCTCGGCACTTCGGTGTCGATTGAGAATGGAAACGGGGCTTCCCTGAGCCCCCGTGGAACGAGTTGCTCCACCCCAGCCTGGAGGGGAGTTGCTGGCAGCTCTGACAGGGAAGGAAACCGAAGGGGCTCAGCCCGATCTGTTTGAGGGAGTGTCTGCAGTAACGGAGGCTGAATCTCAACGCCAAGAACTATTGCTACAATCAGCTTCAAAGGTATTGCCTCAGGATATAGTTTCTAAACTTGCTTGTGTTGAAGATCAACCTCACCCTTCTCCAGCCATTAGTGGTGTGAATAGACCAGCAACTGTGACAATAGAGTCACTATGGGATATGGTTTACAGCATTCACACTTCTATGCAAACTACTTTAAAAATGAATACTTCTGACATAAAGACTCTTTCTGAGGCTGCCCTGCTTCAGGCGCAAAAGACTGCACAGCAAACCTTAGATTTGGAGACTGTGAATACTAAAATTCAAGAAATGGGATCTGTAGAAACGGCTTTGGTTAAGGATAATAATTTCCTACATAAAAGATTGGAGTACCTGGAAAACCAGGCTAGAAGACTTAACCTCAGGTTTCTTAATTTTCCCAAATCGCCTTTAATTTCCCCTTTGGATATGGTTAAAAAATATATGATTGATATTCTTGGAATGGATAAGGACTCACTGCCTCCCCTTACTCGGGCTTATTACATCAGGAGTGGTGGAGTGGTGGAAGAAAATCCCCCGATAGCAGGGGAAGGAATGGATCTTACTTCTTTCCTTGAAAGTTCATTGGAGATAATTACTCAGAGGTTGACTCTGCTTGTTACTTTTGTGCTGGAGCCTGACAGGAATGCCGTATTAAGGCTTTCCTTGAGACACTTAGAAAATCTGTTTTTGGGCTCAAAAATTCGTATTTTTCCTGATCTCTCAAGGCCCACACAGATGAGACGGAGGGCCTTTTTGGAACTCCGCCCTAGGGTGGTGGCACTGGGAGCAACCTTTATATTACGTTTTCCTTGTTATTGTAATGTAATGCTTGAGGGTAAACAGTTTCAATTTGTAGACCCAAAACAGTTAAAACAATTTCTAGATGCTAGAGTGGAATTGAATGTTGTGTGCCCTCCCTAAATGCAGGCTGGGGTCTGAACCAGAGGTTGCAACCACTAGTCCTTAATTATTGCTATATGTTTTACTTTAAATTCTAAATTCTTGGATTCCAAAATTTCCTAAACTTGTGGACAGAAAGGCTGTTAATGATATTTCTTTTTATTTTTTATTTTTGCCTTTTGTATAAATGCCGATTGCATATTCACGTATTGTGATGATATATGGAAATATATGAATAAAGAAATAATAAAAAAAGGAATATTTTTAAAACAAAAAGGAGGAAATATTTTGCAATCAAAGAATAGTTAAGCTTTGGAACCCAGAGTATCTGGGTTAAAAAAAAAAGTATGGACGAGTTCTTGGAGGTAAAGTTCATAGTCTGTTATTGAGATGGACATAGGGGAAACTGCTGTTTGCCCCGGGATTGGTAACATGAAATGTTGCTACTAATTGGGTTTCTGCCAGCCAGGTGCTTGTGACCTGCATTGGCCACTGTTGGAGCAGGCAAAAGAGTAGAAAGTGCAACAGTGGGTCACTGTTTGGAGCAAATAAATGTTTTTTTTCTGAAACAATCCTGTGTTCAAACCCTTGTTGTACACGCCCTACAACTGGGTGCCTCCATTTTGAGGTCCCAAGGATGCACGGTAGGAGGTAATTCTACATCAGAACCTAGGTGACTAGTTTCTTTTATGGAATACTAGCGTAACCTACGATTATGGAATACTAGCATACTCCTACGATTAATATACTAACAATTACACCAGCTGTAGAGCTGGCATAAGGGTGGGCACCTAAATGTGGTAGGGACACACATACTCTGCAAGTTATGCATGCAAGTGGGAGCCCCACCCATGCTGCCCCATACACATAGGCGTAGTTTGACTCATTTGGGGGGGGGGGGGCAAAGAATGGGCGGAGCATATTAGCATATCATTTGCATATATACATATGCAAATGAATATGCTAATATGGAGGAAGGAATTGAAATTTACAGGCAAAATATCACAGATGCACATTTCAAAAAGCTGACACATTTCAATTAATAAATTATGAATAAAATACTTTTATCTACCTTTGTTGTCTGATCATTTAGTTTTTCTATTCGCTTTGGTCCCAGTGTCTTCTGTTTTATGCAGTGTCTTCTTTCCAGTAGGCTTCCCTCTGCTCCCCACCCCTCCCAGTCCCAACCATCTCTTGCTCCTTCCCTCTGCTCCCCACCCCTCCCAGTCCCATCCATCTTCTGTTCCTTCCCTCTGCTCACCATCCCTCCATCCCATCCATCTTCTGCTCCTTCCCTCTGCTGTGCCTGACCTCTCCCAATCCCATCCATCTCTTGGTCCATCCCTCTGCTCCCCACCCCTCCCAGTCCCAACCATCTCTTGCTCCTTCCCTCTGCTCCCCACCCCTCCCAGTCCCAACCATCTCTTGCTCCTTCCCTCTGCTCCCCACCCCTCCCAGTCCCATCCATCTTCTGTTCCTTCCCTCTGCTCCCCACCCCTCCCAGTTCCATCCATCTTCCTTCTACTGCCCCCCCCCGCGAGGTCCAAGATCATGACTCCGTCTACCCCCTCTCTTCCTCCCTCCCTCCGGTGCAGGCAGCAGTCTTTTCCAGCATTCCTGGCAGCAGTAGCGTTGTACACGCTGCCTTCAGTCTGCCCCGGAAGCCTTCTCTTCAAGTTCCTGTTCCCACCTATGCGGGAACAGGAACTTGAAGAGAAGGCTTTGGGGCAGAGCCGAAGGCAGCATGTACATCGCTACCGCTGCCAGGAACGCTGAAAAAGACTGCTGCCTGCGCCGGAGGGAGGGAGGAAGAGAGAGGGGTAGACGGACACGCTCCTCTCCACTCCGTCCGCTTGGCTTCCCTGCCCTCTCTGTCTGCGTCCCGCCTTCCTCTGATGTCAGAGGAAGGCGGGACGCAGACAGAGAGGGCAGGGAAGCCAAGCGGACGGAGAGGAGCGCGTGCCTGCATGTGTTTTTTTTTAACTAATGGCGCGGCAGCGCCTCGTCGTCGTTTGGGGGGGCATTGCCCCCCCTCGCCCCCCCCAGTCTACGCCTATGCCCATGCATGCTCTATTAGCACTTACACTGGGTATGTGCACACATACAGGTGTGTAAGTACTAGTATTTTAGACTCTTATGTGTTCAAGAGTGGCCTGGTTAATAGAATTGACATTTAGATGTCACCCTCTAGATATTCAAAATGAACTATCTTTGACCAACTTTAAAATTAAGCTAAAAACTCATTTTTTTCAATTGGCTTTTGGGTCCTAGTGCTGTAGATGTCTCCTGTGGCGGGTTTAGACAGTTTGTATCTAATTATCTTTGTTTGTTCAAGTAATTTATATTTCTCCATTTTGAATGTAGTTATTCTTGCCTATCTATTAATAGTGTTCTATTATTTTTACTCTGTTTTATTTTATTGTAGTTTTTATTGGACCATTGTAAACTGTTTTGATCTTGTTTGAAGTAATAGCGGTATATCAAGCTTGAATAAATATAAACATAGCCTCTGAAATTGATAACAAGGGAGATTAACATAAACCCTCCCAGATTCTATAAAGGGTGCGGATCCCAGATTGACACCCACAATAATTAGTTAATGGGCTCCAATGATTTTATTATTGGAGTTAAGAAGCACTTCATTGGCACTAATTATGATTTGGGCACTGATCTAGTTGTGCGTTATTCTATAACAGTGGGCACCTAAATTGTATTGCATGCAACTGAAAGGTGGCAGGCCAAGGGAGGGGCATGGGCAGGTCAAGGGCATTCACACAAGATGCATGCAGTGTTACAGAATAGTGGGAACCTGTGCCCAATTTGCATGCCAGAATTTATATCAGGTTTCAGCTGGTGTAAATCCTTGAGCCCATAGTTGAGTGCAGAATTTGATGCTCAGTGCTGTTCTAGAAAGAGTGCTCATCCCAGAGTGCCCTTAATAGAATAACATTGAATGCCAATTTCTATCAACGCCTAATTTTTGGCACTATTTCTAGAATTGTCTCCAAAGAGCATTGCAACAATCCGAATATGATAGAGGTATATAAAATCCGAGACATGATAGAGGTATATAAAATATTGAGTGGAGTGGAACAGGTGGATGTGAAGCATCTGTTCACACTTTCCAAAAATACTAGGACTAGGGGGCATGCGATGAAACTACAGTGTAGTAAATTTAAAACAAACCGGAGAAAATATTTCTTCACCCAACGCATAATTAAACTCTGGAATTCATTGCCGGAGAATGTGGTGAAGGCGGTTAGCTTAACAGAGTTTAAAAAGGGGCTAGACGGTTTCCTAAAGGACAAGTCCATAAACCACTACTAAATGGACTTGGGAAAAATCCACAATTCCAGGAATAACATGTATAGAATGTTTGTACATTTGGGAAGCTCGCCAGGTGCCCTTGGCCTGGATTGGCTGCTGTCATGGACAGGATGCTGGGCTCGATGGGCCTTTGGTCTTTTCCCAGTGTGGCATTACTTATGTACTTATGAATATGGTGTGATTGAAGCATTCACACTTGATGCTAACTCTGCCCAAGAACGATCATAAATGGTGAATTTCCCAAAGAAATTGGAAGGATGTCTCCATTATCAAATCTATATGCTTCTGCATGACATTAAAAGGAATGATTAGTAAAAGCAAGCAAAATATGCAGTTAGGTGTTTTGATTTATCCTTATTGCATAATTAAATGCTTCTGTTGAGTTTTATCCTGTATTTTATTCATGTTTATATATTTGCTTTATATTGAATTTTCAATAGGTATATAGATTGTTACCTGTCCAGAACAATGGATGGACAGATTTTAAATATTTTCAAACAACTAAATAACAAACTAAACATTACACTTTTGTAATTCTTTAAGTATCCATTTTAATAGAGAAAATTTGTAAAACATATAAAGAACTGACCGGCAGTTCATACATTAAGATCAACACTTTCAAGTTATCACAAAAATAAATATCAATATAAAATTATAGTAACTCAGAAAATTTAATTTAATTAAACATTCCTCTATTTATATCAAGGTGGTTTAGAAAAGAATAATAAAAACAATACAGGGTTCCATATATCAGCCGGCAGTGGTTAGCATTCTTTTTGACCCCCTGGCAGTGTCCCTGGATATTTAATTCCAGGCCATGTCCGGGCACTGGAATTGAATATCTGGTTATTCATAGCTGGATAACACTTATCCGGTTAAGTGCAATATTCAGAACTTAACCAGATAAAAATAAATTTATGCTGTCCTATATATCTGGTCCTGTTTATCTTTCCAGCACCCATTTTCTTCACTAAGCTCTATAATCATTTCAATAGCCTGCAATATTATCATGATTGCCGCATATATGTAACAGAAACTTTGTCTAGTTTGTGCTTTCTGCTCTCACCATTTTTAGTAGCTAAAGATCCTCTGTGCTTTTCTCATGCCTTCTGAAACTGCCACCACACAGCTCAAGAAAACTAGTGACAGATAAAATTGGAGTGAATTTTAAAAAGGATAAGCACAGAGGAAGATAAGGACCCAGGGAGGTAAGCACAGAGAAACTTTAGCTATTTAAAGTGCTGAAAGCAGAAGGCACCTTCTTTCAGAAAATGTGAGGAATTTCTCTAGTAAGGTAAAACAGAAATCCCAATGACAAATGCAGTGCATTTTTACTAGCAAAAAAGGTGCCGGTACTCAAATGGTAGGCTACCTTACAGAGGTGAGGTGATTACTGAGGGACTCACCCCATGATAGCCAAGCCCCCTGCAACCAGTAACAGAATCTATGACAAGGCAGAATTGGTGTATAGAGCCTGAGCTCTTTCATTAAAACTTGGGGTCCATGGGTCAATTTTAGCAGACAATGGAAAAGGTGCCGGTACTCAGTACCCCCAAGTACCCCCTCAAAAAAAGCCTGGACAAATGCAACTTCATTATTAAACAAAACAATCTTACAAACAATAAAAGGACAAAATTTAAATAAATAAAGTGCAGTCTTTAGTCAAACTATTAAAAAGATGAATTCGGAGACAAGATTCAAACCGGTATGAAACTGCAAGGGGATGCCTCCTACAATTAT
This sequence comes from Microcaecilia unicolor, assembly GCF_901765095.1. Classification (NCBI taxonomy): domain Eukaryota; kingdom Metazoa; phylum Chordata; class Amphibia; order Gymnophiona; family Siphonopidae; genus Microcaecilia; species Microcaecilia unicolor. The sequence goes on from NW_021963255.1 coordinate 107,355, forward strand.
TGAGAGGTTTTTACCTTGGTTAAATGAGGAATGTACAGTTCAAAATGTATATTATAACATACCACCGGTTTCTGAGTAGGTTAATGATGTCCTGAAATGTGGGAATTTCAAAGTGCTGCTTGTTTTGTACCCTGGAAACCCGGAGTACAGGGTCAAGCTGAACACAGAGACTGAGAGAGGTCACCAAAGGGAAAAAGGCTGTTTTAGTCAGGATCTAAGCCACTGAAAATAATTAACAGCTAAAATGGTGAATCTTCCTTAGTAGATTTATAATATCTTAGATATATATATGTGCAATCACCATGCGTGACATTCTATGTGGTGGGAGATCTTTTGGGGGCTTAATTCAAAAGTACACACATACAAATTCAGTATAAATTTCAAATGATCTAAAATCTGCATATATATATATATCTTTCTTTCTTCCTTCCTTCCTCATCCAATCAGTCAAGTACGGCGCTCGGTCACTCTGTGGATCAGTGTTTGCCATGCCTTCCGATCTGTTACAGCTTCTTTAAGTTTTGCTATGTTCATTCCAGCAAATTCTTGGGAAGCCTCTTTTCTTTTGCCACTAACCATTCCAAGTATGATGTCTTTTTCAAGAGACTTGCTTCGCATGATGTGACCAAAATGGGAGAGCTTTTGTTTTTTATATATATATATATATATATATATATATATATATATATATATATATATATATATATATATATATATATCTCAAATCAACATAGAAACCTAACATCAAGTTGGCTGATGCAAGCTGAAAAATCTACACACAGTTCCCTTATTGAAAACATAGCATTATGGAAGAATTCAGTAAAGGTCACCCAAAGTTAGGTGCTGGAATGATGTGCTAAGTTTGAATTCTATAATGGCAGATCAACGCAGAACTTTCTTTATAGAATACTAGCTTAGTGTGCAATTTTGTGCCTAACTTCCAGTGCAAGCACTTTGCTGGCCAAAGGCTGCTGTAAATGCTCACACCCAACCACTGTCAGGCACTCAAATTCAAGCATTCTATAGCCATGTGCCTAATTCCTGGCCACATCCTCTTTGGAGTTGCAGGCAAGATAAGTTAGGCACACAGATTATATAATAGGGGTATAGGGTAGATCCGTGTGAAACTACTAATGACTGCCAATTAGCACTTGTTAATGCCAATAAATGATTATTATCACCTAATTGGCCAATTAGTTTACAAGTGAACCTGTGATCTGTGCCCAAAATTGTGTGCCCAACTTTGGGTGACCTGTACAGAACCCAGTGGTATATCATTTGGTGACCTCTTTCAACCTCTACCTTGGTTAGGGTAGTGCTCTGGGTTTCTAATATCTATCCTTCGATACATACCAAAGGATATTTTTTCTTTTAATTTGATTCAGTATGATCCACCAACAGCGTTTGGTGGTGATAGGTTTCAAAGCAGTGTTCTTCACAGAGGACTGGAGAGTAACCTCTTCCAAAGCCAGTGCGGCCAGAGATTATTACACTCTCATTATGAGACTACTAAAATTGTTTTCAAATCTATTCATGTTTTCCAATAAGCAAAACCTAATATTCCTGCATTATAACCTCTTCATTAAAGTGACATAACATTGCAAATATCCATGAAAATATATTATAATATTTAACTTATTAATAAATAATCAATAAATATATAAACAAACAAACACTCAGGCATATGTCACAGGCTGCACCACACTATAAACTGATATCTTGCTTCATCATGTCACCATGGCTTCTACCCATTATAGGGCTCCCTGAGAAGTTACAGTGCTGTTTGGTGTCTTCAGTCTCTTCATCTTCCTTATAACTGGCTCCCAGGTGTGGGTTTAGAGCTTTAAGGAAAGAAACAATGAATGTTAGAAACAAGTCAATTGAAGCACCAAATAAACTAATGAACAATACAAAAATATATAACACTCATTCCGTGGGTCTTATTTTGTTAGAAATTTGTACATCTGTGCCTGAAACACATTTTTTGCATGCTTAAAGGTCAGAAGAGATACACTGGAGTACATTTAAAAATATCCATGCTGGGTCAGACCAATGGTCCATGTAGCCCAGTATCTTGTTTCTAACAGTGGCCAATCCAGGTCCCAAGTACCTGACAGAATCCTAGATAGTAGCAAGGTTCCATGCTACCAATCCTAGGATAAGTAGTGGCTTCCCCAAGAGTAACCAAAAACATCTACAGTGGGAATCAAACCCATATCCCCTGCAGTCAGGGAAGCCAGCCCTAACCCCTACACCATACAGTCATCTGGGAAGCATTTTCATGGTATTTTCAGAATACTGCCCATTCAAATAATTCTATCTATTCTAAAGCAAATAATCAACATTTCATTTTCCAAAGAGCTAATTTTCTTGTTAGCTAGTAACATTTTTTCTTCGCTTGTAAAATAAATATTGATATTCAGTAATATTCAGTGGAATTGGGCTGGAGCGTCTCTTTCCCCATTAACTCCTGCTGACAGGCCATTCATATGATATTCAGCAGCAGTTAACCGGATAGTGTTGCTGACTATCATGTGTGACAGCCCTGAAACTATTCGATTAGTGCCGGGTGATCCGGAGACAGAACCAGAAGTTATCCAGGCACCACCGATATACAGAGCAGGTACCTGACGGGCCCTTTTACTAAGCTGCATAAGTGTCTAAGCACACCCAACATGCGCCAAAATGGAGTTACTGCCCAGCTACCATGTGGCTCTTGTGGTAATTTCATTTTTGGCACGCGTCCAGTAAGCACGGCTGAAAAATAATTTTTATTTTCAGACGCATGTATCAGACACGCGCCAGGTGGCATTTGGACATGCATAGGTCATTACGGCCCAGTTACCGTGTAAGACTTTACCGCTAGGCCAATGGCTGGCGGTAAGGTCTCAGACCCGAAATGGACTTGCGGCAATTTTCATGTTTCCGCATGTCCATTTTCGACGAAAACTTTTAAAAGGCATTTTTTGCGGGTGTGCTGAAAAATTATTCTGTGCATGCCCAAAACAAGCGCCTACACTACCACAGGCCATTTTTCAGTGCACCTTAGTAAAAGGACCCCTGAATGACTATAGTCAAGTAAAAGCCTATAACTAGCAGTTCTAATGTGCCAGGAGAGCTATCGGGATATAGGCACTGAATATTAGTGGTCCCTGGATAGCTGCCAGCAAACCCAGATAGCGCCAGTACCTAGAGATGGTCTGATACTGAATATCTGGGTCTAATTTAGCCCATGCTGGACAGCAGTTCAAAAAAGCTTTGCGCACCATAGCTGCATATTGGCCAGATTTTTATTATTATATGAAAAGGAGCATGGTAAAAGCTGTGATACATGATTTCCAAAATCAAATATCTAGAGAACAAATTGCTATCCAACTAAACCTAACCTGAATGGATATTTTCCTCATGTTTTATAAGGGGCCCGAGTGTGTCAAAAATGAGGTTTTAATGAATTTTGTTAGAACAAGCAATTTGTAATAGAACAGCCCAAACCCCATCCTTTTATGTGAAAAAAAATTAAAACGTTACACAAATTCAAACATGTAACTTTTGCAGAATGCTTATGAACACATGGCTTGAAAAATTGGCCATTATCAATATTTTGGATACATACCAATCTGACTTGACATCTTAAATGCTTCACTATAAAATTGAATCTCTACATGTTTACTATGCATTTCTACAATTTTTCATTAAACAGCTTAACACTGAGGTTTGCTTTACCTTTCTAGAATCTTCTTGATGATTCTTATGACCCAGGGAGCAGTCGGTTCCAAACAAACTCTCTGCCCAGACTTTAGCGTTGCACTAAATAAAACCAAATATTTTAATCATTATAAATTCTTTTCACAAGGGTTGAAGTCTACCATAGCTTTTCTGACATTTGTTACAAAATCTGTTGTGCTTCCTTCAACTGGGTTACCAATGTCCCTTACTTGTTCTAACTGTTTATTTGAAACATAGTGGTGTTTCCATGTCCATGACTTGTATGCACCATTCACTGTGATAATAGTGTAGTAAAGGTTCATTCTTCCTTCTGCACCAGTTATAGTCACTACACTTCCATCCTGAGTCTGTTTCCTGACCCCTGAGGCAGGTGGCTGTGTCTATTGAAACACGTGTCGGGTCTATGTTGCTGGTGCTTTTAATAAAGGATATTCTTGAGATTCATCCCAATGGTAGGTTGTATGATGTTATCCCCTATTTCTGAAGGATTTGTGAGCAATCTCTTTCCCCCTTACCCTCTTTCTCCATGTTTTACCCTTTCTCTTTCTTCTTTATCCTACGTTTGAGTGTATCAACTTTCCTATCAATTTAAAAGCCATTCTTTTCCAGTGATTTTATGAATTTTATAAATGTAAACTGTTTTGACCAAATTTTGATAAGGCGGTATATGAAATTTATGAATAAACATAAACTTACTGCAGCAAACTGTAAATATACTATGTACGCTGTTAACACATTTGTGCATTAGCTGTTAACGCATATCACACCATGTGTTAACAGTCTAACACAATTTAGTACAAGGGCTTCTAAGTTTGCTCTGTGTGGGCATTTGATAATCCTCCATATTTCCCCTAATTCTATATATAGCGCTCAAAATTGTGTGTCTGAATTGTGCATAAAACAGCACAGAGAGGGTCCAAAGCACAGAACACAAACCATAAGCAAAAAAAAAAAAAAAAAAGCACCAAGGACTTGTCTCTCATGCCTTTGGCAGGCAATACTCAATATACGACCCCTGAGGCAGGCACATTGCGCCAATACACAACCCATATCGGGTCATTGTGTGTTTGATCGACGCTATACAAATTAAAGATCTGTGTCCCGTTTATTGGAGTATTGCCTGCCAAAGGCATGAGAGACAAGTCCTTATCCCAGAACTATATTAGAAAACAAGTGCGATAACTCAGTCAATGCCAGTTCAGAACTGACTGAGTTATGCCGCTCTCGTTTTCTAACATGAAAGGCATATTGATGATGGACTCAGAGCTCCTTTTACTTAGCAGCGGTAAGCCCAATGCAGGCTTACCGTTCGCTATACAGGAAGTACTTCCCACCCCTAGTTTCGCTACAATTTGTTTTTTATTTTTGTAGTGCCAGAGTGTACCCGGCAGTAATTGGGCAGTACTGTGCTCTGCCTGGTTACCGCTGGGTTAACGCAGGAGCCCTTACCGCCACCTCAATGGGTGGCGGCAAGGGCTCCCCCTCGAAATGGTCACATGGCAAGCGATTTACTTGCTGCCCAACCATTTCCTGTCAGAAAGCAAGACTTACCAGCTGAGGTAAAAGGGGGCCTCAGTATGCGTGTAAAACACGCACCAACACCAGCAACGACCCCCTTTTGCCGCAGCTTGGTAAAAGGGGCCAAAATTCTATAAATGGTGCCCAACTTTGGGCGCTGTTTATAGAATAACTAGTAAAAAAGGCCCGTTTCTGACACAAATGAAACGGGCGCTAGCAAGGTTTTCCTCGGAGTGTGTATGTTTGGGAGAGTGTATGTGAGAGTGACTGTTTGAGAGTCAGAGTGAAAGTGTGAGTGGGTGTGCGTGAGAGAGAGAGTGAGTCTGGGTGTGAGTGTGTTTGTGAGAGTGTGTGTGTGAGCCGTGCCCTCCCAATCCCTGCCCATCTGTCCCCTGCCCCCTCCATTCATCTTTTTCCAGCAATTCCCCTCTTTCCCTGAGCCCTGCCCTCCCAATCCATGGCCATCCATGCTCCTCTGTCACCTGTCCCCTCCATTCATCCCTATCCAGCAATTCCCCTCTCTCCCTGAGCCCTGCCCTGCAATCCATATCCATCCATGCTCCTCTGTCACCTGCCCCCTCCATTCATCCCTATCCAGCATTTCCCCTCTCTCCCCCTGAGCCCTGCCCTGCAATCCATATCCATCCATGCCCATCTGTCCCCTCCGTTCATCCCTATCCAGCAATTCCCCTCTCTCCCTGAGCCCTGCCCTCCCAATCCATGCCCATCCATGCTCCTCTGTCACCTGCCCCCTCCATTCATCCCTATCCAGCAATTCCCCTCTCTCCCTGAGCCCTGCCCTGCAATCCATATCCATCCATGCTCCTCTGTCACCTGCCCCCTCCATTCATCCCTATCCAGCATTTCCCCTCTCTCCCTGAGCCCTGCCCTGCAATCCATATCCATCCATGCCCATCTGTCCCCTCCATTCATCCCTATCCAGCAATTCCCCTCTCCCTGAGCCCTGCCCTCCCAATACATGGCCATCCATGCTCCTCTGTCACTTGCCCCCTCCATTCATCCATATCCAGCAATTCCCCTCTCTCCCTGAGCCCTGCTGTGCAATCCATATCCATCCATGCCCATCTGTCCCCTCCATTCATCCCTATCCAGCAATTCCCCTCTCCCTGAGCCCTGCCCTCCCAATCCATGCCCTTCCATGCTCCTCTGTCACCTGCCCCCTCCATTCATCCCTTTTCAGCAATTCCCCTCTCTCCCTGAGGCCTGCCCTCCCAATCCATGTCCATCCATGCTCCTCTGTCCCCTGTCGCCTCCATTCATCCTTTTCCTGCAAGTCCCCTCTCTCCCTTCCATGACTCCCCCTCGCATCCATGCTCCTCTCTCTCCCATGTCCCAGCCTGGCCCGCCCTCTTCTCCCCCCCCCTTCGCATCCTTGCCCTCCCCCTTCGCATCCATGCTGTCGTTTTCTCCCTGCCCTCCCCGCTCCCATTGTTCTTCTTTACTGCCCATCCTCTTCTCTTTCCATTTTTTTTTTTTTTCTTCTTCTTTTTAAATTTACCTCCGTGGCGGTTCCGGCAGCGCAGCGTCAGGGAAGGAGGCGGCGTTCCCGACGTCTAGCCTTTCCTTCGCTGTGTTCCGCCTTCTTCTGACGTCATCTTTGACGTCAGAAGAAGGCTGATCTCAGCGAAGGGAAGGCTGGAGACGTCGGGAGCGCCGCCTCCTTCCCTGACGTTGCGCTGCCGGATTTGTTTGTTCTTGTTTCCGCTCCACCCTCGACGTCATGACGTTTGACGCGAGGGCGGGGCAGAGACGGCTGGGTGGCTTTCACACCACGAACGCCACGAACCCTTCACTCAGGGAGTGTTTTAGTGACTTCAGAACGTTGTCCTCAGATAGAACGTTCACGGTGCGTTTTATTATATTAGATGCTTAGTGTGCATGTTTTTGGCACCCAAATTTGGGTGCCATTTACAGAATTGAGTCCATCATCAATATGCCTTGAATGCTACACCCTATTTAACAGTGGATATTCTTTCACTTAAAAAAAAGCAACTGAAAGTTGAACGCTTACATGACTTCAACGTTGCTGCAGTGGGGGCCACTTGGGATGAGATCCACGATCTGCATGAGCCTGGGGTGGATGAACCTGGACTCAGTTTTTATACATTGGCAGCGCAGTTCTGTTCCCATCTGTGCCAGTGACATTGCTGTGAAAAGAAAATGAATGCATGAGTACAGAGGGAAAATAATTTTACCCCATGGCCGGGTCAGGACTTTTATCTGTGGTCTAAGCTTATTTTACTTTCCAAAACATCTAAAAATGCAAGGGTGGAAGAAAAATCCCATTCTCAATTAAAATTTATCACAGTATGTTTGAAATCAACCATTAGCTTATACCAGCATGACTGCTTTGAACATTAGGATATCATGTTATTATCACCACTATTAATTTGGCTTTAGAAGCAGTAAGATCAGTGGCGTTCCTAGGGGGGGCAAGTGGGGGCGGTCTGCCCCAGGTGCAACGCCGCTGGGGGGGGGTGCCGCGTGCCTGTTGGCTCTTCGTTTTCATGCTCCCTTTGCCCCAGAACAGGTTACTTCCTGTTCCGGGGCAGAGGGAGCATGAAAACGAAGAGCCGGCAGGCGCGCGGCACCCCCCCCCCAGCGGCGTGCACCCGGGGGGGGGGGGGTTCTTTCGTGGGATCGGGGATTCTTTTCGCCGGGGGGGCATCGCGCTGTTCTGGGAGGGCACAGCACCCGGGGGTCGGGGCGCATCGGAGATCCGCCCCGGGTGTCAGCCCCCCTAGGAACGCCACTAAGATTGTTTCCATATTTTAATAAATAGAACTTCTTTTAATAATTATAATACTGAGCTTAAACTATGTATTATTGTGCTGGAAACTCTAAGAGAAGCTGGTAGAGTAGTCAGGAAAGCAAAAATACAAATGGAAGAAAAAAAATAGCTAATGTGGTAAAACGGAAGGATAAGACATTTTTTGGTTATGTTAGAGATAGGAGGAAGTGCAAAAGTGGCATTCTGAGAGTGAAAGGCGAAGGAGAGGAATAGGTAGAAGCTGCTAAAGGTAAGGCAGAATTAACAAATATTTCTGTTCTGTGTTCACAGCTGAAGGGACAGGAGAAGGACTGCAGAAGCCAAATACAACTAGGAACAGAAAGATTTTCAGAGGACTGTGTTCATGAGGAGCTAGCTATACCAAAGGAGGACAAAGCAATGCTTCTTTATAGTCAGGAGTGGTCCCGGAGGAATGGAGAAGGGCAGATTGGATTCTCTCCACAAAAGCAGAGTAAGGAAGAGGTTGGGAACTACAAGCTGATAAGAATAGTAAAGTTTCTGGATTACAGGACCAAAGGCAACATGGTTTCACTAGAAGCAGGTCTTGTCAGACAAATCTGATTAATTTATTTGACTGGCTCACCAGAGAGTTGGATCAAGGGAGAGTGCTAGATGTGGTGTATTTAGATTTTAGCAAAGCCTTTGAAATGGTTCCGCATAGATGACTAATAAACAGTGCACTTTTTCTAGTGAAAAAGGTGCCGGTACTCAAATGCTAGGCCACCCTTCAGGGGTGGGGGTAATCACTGAGGGGCCCTCCCCACAATAGCCAGGCCCCCTGCAACTAGTCACAGAACCTATGACAAGGCAGAATTAGTGTGTAGAGCCTGAGCTCTTTGTGTTAAAACTTGGAGTCCATAGGTCAATTTTAGCAGACAATGGAAAAGGTGCCGTACTCAGTACCCCCAAGTACCCCCTCAAAAAAAGCCCTGCTAATAAATAAACTGAGTGCCCTCGGTATTGGGCCCTAAAGTGACTGACTGGGTTAGGAACTGGTTGAGTGGAAGGTGACAGGGGGTAGTGGTAAATGGAGCTCATGCCGAGGAAAAGGATGTTACCAGTTGTGTTGTAAAGGTTCGGTTTTTGGACCAGTTTTTTAAAACATCTTAAGTGATATTGCTGAAGGGCTGTCTGGTAATGTTGCCTCTTTGTGGATGATACCAAAACCTGCAATAGGGTAGATACCCCTGATGGGTGTGGATAACAAGAGGAAGGATTTATTGAAGCTAGAGGAATGGTCTGGAATTTGTCAGCTAAGATTTAATGCCAAAAAATGCAGGGACATGCATTTAGGCAGCAATAATCTGAGGGAACAGTACGGTTTAGAGGGTGAAGAACGTTTGTGCATGAAAGAAGAGCAGGACTTGGGTGTGGTCATATGTGATGATCTTAAAGAGGCCAAACAGGTAGAAAATGCAACAGCGAAAGCTAGAAGGATGATTGGGTGCATAGGGACAGGACTGGCTAGTGGGGAAAAGGACATGATAGGATGGAGTCGGTCCAAAGGGAAGCTACTAAAATGGTCAGTGGTGTTCATCATAAAGTGTATGGGGACAGACTCAAAGATCTCAATATGTATACTTTGGAAAAAAGGCAGGAGAGGGGAGATATGATAGAGATGTTTACCTACCGGCATAAATGCACAGGAGGTGAGTCTCTTTTAATTGAAAAGAAACTCTGGAACAAAGGGGCATAGGATATAGGTGAAAGGAGATAGACTCAGAAGTAACTTGAGGAAATACTTCTTCATGGAATGGGTGGTAAATTCATGGAATGGCCTCCCGGTGGGAAGTGGTGGAGACTAAAACAGTATCTGAATTCAAGACAGCTTGGACAAGTACGTGGAGGGGCATAATCGAATGCGGGACGCCCATCTCCATGGGCGACTATCCTCCGAGGACGGGTACGCGAATGGGCGGGACAGACCGTATTTTTGAAAAAAGATGGGTGTCCATCTTTTGTTTCGATAATACGGTTGGTGCCGGGCAAATGCATCGGATTTGGGCGGATTTGAGATGGGCGGTATCGGTTTTCAGCGATAATGGAAACCGAAGCCACCCAGCTCAAAAACGAACACGTCCAAGACATTTGGTTGTGGGAGGGGCCAGGATTGTAGTGCACTGGTCCCCCTCACATGCCAGGACACCAACTGGGCACCCTAGGGGGCACTTGTAAAAAGTAAAAAAAAAACAGTAAAATACCTCCCAAGTCCATAGCTCCCTTCCCTTGGGTGCATAGCACTTATGGGTGAAGGGGGCACCTACATGTAGGTACAGTGGGTTTTTTGGGGGGGGTTGGAGGGCTCCCATTACCATCACAAGTGTAACAGGTAGGGAGGGGCCTGGGTCCACCTGCCTGAAGTGCACTGCATCCACTAACAACTGCTCCAGGGACCTGCATACTGCTGTCAAGGAGCTGGTATGACATTTGAGGCTGGAATACAGGCTGGAAAAAAAGTTTTTAAGTTCTTTTTTTTTTTTAGTGGGAGGGGGTTAGTGACCACTGGGGGGAGTCAGGGGAGGTCATCCCCGATTCCCTCGGGTGGTCATCTAGGCATTGGGGCACTTTTTGGGGACTTGTTCGTGAAAAAAAAAGGATAAAAAAAAAGCAGCCCAAATTCTTGCTACTGCCGCCCTTCTTTTTTCCATTATCAGCCGAGGGGCGCCCATCTCTTCTCGGCCGATAAACACGCCCCAGTCCCGCCTTCACCACACCTCTGACACCCCCCCCCCCCCTAACAACTTTGTTCAATCCCGCGACAGACTGCAGTTGGAGGCGCCCAAAATCGGCTTTCGATTATACCAATTTGGGCGCCCACGGGAGAAGGGAGCCCATCTCCCGATTTGGGTCGGAATATGGGCGCTCTTCTCTTTTGAAAATGAGCTGGGATAGGGTCTCTCAGGGAGTGAAAGAGAGAGAAGACTGGATAGGCCATTTGGTCTTTATCTGCCTACATTTTTCTGTTTCTATGTTTCTATTCATCATCCCTGATATGAATTTTTCTTACCAAAGATATGGCAGAATTGTAATCCTCCGATAGATACGTTATGATTTGAAAAGCAATAATTATGCAACTAATAGTTAATGCAAAAAAGAGTAGCTCAAATTCAAAATGAAACAGTATTACGTAAAAAATAGAAAAAAAAAGAATTGTGACAGTAAAAATGAAAGAATCCATCATTACAGTAAATTCTTTGACAAATCCACATTTTTAAAAAGACACTGCCCTTTCAAAAGTAGATATTTTACCAGCCCTTTTCTCTATATAAAAATTTTTCTCACCTTCAGTCAGGGCAGCTGAAAACAGGCACACAATCAGGGCAGCAGCAAAACATTCTCATTTTGGTTTCCATGGATAGATCCGCTTCCTTCCCCTGTGTCTCGCTCTGGTTCTAGTTGCAGGGAGCTCAGTTGTCTGTACAGTCTGACTGCAAAAAATGGTCCTACTTATTATATACTGAGGAAGCTGGAATCTACCCTCATCATCTCATGGCTAGATTATGTAAGGGGGCTTTCCAAAATGTGCAAGACCCTTGTCACTGTCATCCAACTAGTTCAGCAAAAGGATTTCCTGTCCTCAGGGATAGTCCAGGCTGTCATTCTACAATGAATATTAGGAAACACTGAAATCGATAAACCAATCTTTGTAATTCCTCATGTAGTTGCTGCTGAATTCACTCATTCGTTGTTTTTATTTCCTGTTTTGTGTTTGTGCCTCACTCTCGTCATAGTTTATTTGCTCAAGTGTTTTGGAAACTCCCAACGTTACTACTACTACTACTATTTAGCATTTCTATAGCGCTGGCAAGGCATACGCAGCGCTGCACAACATAGAAGAAAGACAGTCCCTGCTCAAAGAGCTTACAATCTAATAGACAAAAAATAAATAAAGTAAGCAAATCAATCAATTAATGTGAACGGGAAGGAAGAGAGGAGGGTAGGTGGAGGCGAGTGGTTACAGGTGGTTACGAATCAAAAGCAATGTTAAAGAGGGTGGGCTTTCAGTCCAGATTTAAAGGTGGCCAAGGATGGGGCAAGACGTAGGGGCTCAGGAAGTTTATTCCAGGCATAGGGTGCAGCGAGACAGAAGGCGCGAAGTCTGGAGTTGGCAGTAGTGGAGAAGGGGACAGTAAGAAAGATTTATCCATGGAGCGGAGTGCACGGGAAAGGGGTGGTAGGGAAGGACGAGTGTGGAGGAGATACTGGGGAGCAGCAGAGTGAATACATTTATAGGTTAGTAGAAGAAGTTTGAACAGGATGCGAAAACGGATAGGGGAGCCAGTGAAGGGTCCTTGAGGAGAGGGGTAGTATGAGTAAAGCGACCCCTGGCGGAAGATGAGACGGGCAGCAGAGTTTTGAACCGACTGGAGAGGGGAGAGGTGACTAAAGTGGGAGGCCAGCAAGAAGCAGATTGCAGTAGTCTAAACGAGAGGTGACAAGGGTGTGGATGAGGGTTTTGGTAGAGTGCTCGGAAAGAAAGGGGCGGGATTTTACGGATGTTGTAGAAAAGAAACGACAGGTCTTGGCGTCTGCTGGATATGAGCAGAGAAGGAGAGTGAAGAGTCAAAGATGACCCCAAGGTTTCGAGCTGAGGAGACAGGGGAGAATGAGAGAGCCATCAACAGAAATAGAAAACGGGGGGGAGCGGGGAGGTGGGTTTTGGCGGGGGAAAATGAGAAGCTCGGTTTTGGGTCATATTTAATTTCAGGTGGCGTTGAGACATCCAGACAGCAATGTCAGACAAGCACGCTGAAACTTTGGTTTGGATGCAAGGTGCAATATCAGGGGTAGAAAGGTAGATTTGGGAGTCATCAGCATAGAGATGGTAGGAAAAGCCAGGGATGAGATTAATGAACCAAGGGAAGAAGTGTAGATTAATTAAATTGAATACATTTTGCCAATATGCAGATGATAAAATCTATACATTAAAAAAAGAAAATCTAAAAAATTATGCTAGTCCTGTTGCTATCTCGGTCTCTCCCCCTGAATTGTTGCTTAACAACTTTCACTATGAAGACATTTGCAACCTCAGGACCTTTGTAAATGTTTAAATAACACAATACAGAATTTATGGCAGTTGGATCTCACTGATTTCATTACACAAATAGGCAGGGGGCATTGTCTGTATTATAGTCTATTGCCTGCTTTCTGTTTCCTTTGGTATTGGCTTGGATGCTGTAAGGAGGGGGAAAGCTTGTTGAGCTTTTCGGCCATGGTGAGTGGTGTGGGGTTGGTTTGTTGTGGCACAGCCAGAGGAGACCAGGTTAGAGTATACAGATCAGTCAGACCAAGAGGTGGCAAGATAACTGGTTGAGACTACTCTTTTGGTAAGACTTCCACTTAAGAAACCTAAGGTTGTGACTTTTGCTGGAATTTGGAGAACTTGGATAGACTAGATTCCTCCACGTTACCAATGACTTGATATTCTTGTCAACCTAAGTTAAAGGGCAGAGGAATGGAAGAGAAAGAGGATCTTCATAAGATTTTACATATAGAGCAAGGCCTATACTCTAAGTCAGTTAATAATGCCTTTCTACAAGGCATTGTTAATTTCACTTAATTATTTCCCCAAGGTCCAAGGGAGTTATTTAAATGCTATATGATAGAAGTGCTTGGGATAACAACCGAGCATTACCTCCAGTTAGGGTTACCATATGGCTCCAGAAAAAGGAGGACGGATTGAGCCAGCCGGGTTTTACTTCCATTGCTTTCAATGGAAGTAATTGAGCCAGCCGGGTTTACTTCCATTGCTTTCAAGCAATGGAAGTAAACCCAGCTGGCTCAATCCGTCCTCCTTTTCTGGGAGCCATATGGTAACCCTAACCTCCAGTGGGGCAAGACATTTTAATTTGCCAGATCTATGGGATGAGTCTTTTGTTGAACTCAAGTCTGGTAGTGTATCAATCCAAACAGTTATTTATTTAGCTCATTTCTAGTCCACCTATATTTAGGTGGGATTCCAAATCAAACATACCTAAAATATACATTAAAAATGTAAGTATAAACAAAACATAAAAACATACCACACCACCATTGTATCTTAACTTGCAGGACACTGAGCTTGTACCAACTTTTCTACTTCTTCACAAACCACACAGTTGCTAGTGCTCATCAACAAAAACTTGTTTGAAAAAGTGAGCTTTCAAAAATGTCTTAAAATTTATCATATTGACCATTATTTTTAAATTAACTGGTAATTTGTTCTACAACTCTGGCCAATCAGAGAAAAAGCTGAAGCTATCTCAGCAAAATGTATCTTTTTTTTTTTTTTAATGGAATCGTTAACTACTACCCATCTGAACCTCAGACAGAGACTTGATTGGTAGATTTAAGCACTGAAACCAAATCCTGTGCTACCTGTGCTTTAAATCCATGCTAAACAATGTTTCCAATGCAGAACCACGTTTTGCCAATCAGCATCTTCAGGAGAACAAACCCTGTGGGGCTGGGGAGTCGGAGACACACCAACCAAACCCCCACCTCCTCCGTCCTCGTGAAGCCACTTCTCTCTCATGCTTGGTTGCTCCGGGTTCTGAGGATACTTTAACGAACAGTGCTCCTTCCCTTCTGGGCAGAAAGTATTAGCAAAAGTATTACACAAGAATTAGCACCAGCTTTATGGACTTACCCCTTAGTGAAATTATGAGTATAATTTTAAACCCTTAACCCTCTTAAATGTTCGGAGAGACCAATTTTGTAGCATAACTCTCAAAGGGGTCCTTTTACTAAGCTGAGGTAAACATTAATGCGTGCTTACCGCAGCTTAAAATGCCTTACCACGGGGTACGCTCAGGTCTCCCGCGATAATTTTGGCATCTGAATGTGGCTTCCCACGCACTAAAAATATATTTCATTTTTTAACGCTGGGGCGGGTTGGAGCGGAGAGTAGCCGTGTACTGCGCTAATTGGTTAGAGCAGCTACATTACCGAACGCTAACCAATTAGCACTTGGTTAGTGCATGAGCCCTTACCACATACAAAATAGTTGACGGTAGGAACTCACAAGCTAATGGCTATGTACTAATGGAAAAAATAGTGTATATCCATTCTATAAAACTAAAAAAATAGAAAACCTCGGACATTTTACCCATACGGTAAAATAGCCTTAGCATATGGGAATGACCTGCGTTAAGCACAGGCTAAGGCCACTTTTTACTGCAGTTTAGGAAAAAGAACCCAAGGTTAGGAGCATAAATCCTTAGAATATAACCCTCCAGATTTTTAATGGAAATCAGTGGGAAAGTGGGTGAAAAAACATAATGGGAACACCTTTTTTTTAAGATGAAGGATTCGTTTAGTTGTGAATTCGTAGAACATTTGGGCTTCTAGAAATTAAAATGAAGTGAAATACCATAAAAATAGTGATGATAATTATCTCAAGCAACTGTGAAATCAGTCACTTGCAGTGGTAATGAGGAAATCAGGAGCTTCCTTGCAGACATGACTGTCTTCACATTCCCAGCAGAATTCTATCAAACAGCAGAAATTACCAAACAGATGAGGTCATAGTACAACTGTCAGCAGGTACAGAGTACGAATTTCTAATTACTTTATATGCAGGGCTGGATTAAGACATAGGTAAACTAAGCACATGCCTAATGTCCAAAAGTTTAAGGAGGCACTGTTACATATGCTCTGGACTTAGGACGTTAGGATTGCAACTCTAGATTTTGTTATTTTTAGGATTCTACAGATTTGTAAATTAACTGCCTCAAAGCTAGAAGGATAGCTAAAGTGTCTGGATATTTTTCACAGTTTAGCCTCTGTAGCTTTCCAATCCTCCCCCACGTCCAGAACAGATACTATGGTCGGATCCAGATGATGGGAAGACAGCGCTTGACACAGGGAAGAGAGGCTTAAAGTATTGGAAAGGAGGGGATGTGAGCTCAGCCTGGGGGCTTTGGAGACAGCAGGTGAAACCAGTGCTTCACTTGGGAGTTAAAGGCATTGCTGAGAAGGGTAACAATGTAAGAAGGGGGCAATGTGAGGGATCAACTGCTGCAGGCTGACAAAGAATTGGTAGCAAATGCAAGAACTTTAATGATGGTGGGCAGAGTTGGTTGGAGGGGCACTGACTGAATGAGCACATGAGCAACAGAAATAGGAGAGAGAGAGAGAGAGAGAGAGAGAGAGAGAGAGAGAGCATGGGCATGCATGTGAAGATTGACATTGCATGTACGTGCTTATGTGTATGTCTGAAGACTGAGAGTGCACATATCTGCATGTGTGTGCAGGGGCAGACTGACCAATCGGGCACTGCCTGAGGGCCCAGAGGTTCTAGGGGGCCAAGAGGCTCTACCCAAAGCCCGGCAGGCCGCTGGTGATCTAGCGGCATCTGCAGGGCGGAAACAAGTTCTTTCTTGCCCAGCCTGCTGGGCTGCCACTATTCCCCCTCCCCACCCGGCACCACTGTATTTTAAAAATGGCGGCCGAGACTCCCTGCAGAGTCTGCAGAGACCTCCAAGACTACCGCAGGAAGTCTTGGCTGTCATTTTGAAAACACAGCTGCGCCGACAAGTGGGAGAATAGCGGCAGTTCAGTGGGCACGGAAAAACATGCCCCCCCCCCCACCACAGAGGCCACCAGACCACTAGGACCCCTCAGGTAGGAGAGTTGCAGCAGGGGCATCAGCTGCGGTTGCAGGGGCAGCAGGGGGCTGTTGGGAAGCACCCGGGCGGAGGACCCAGACCACCCCCAGTGCCCGGGGGCCCAGACCACCCTCAGTCCGCCCCTGTATATGTGTGACTGAACAGCAAGAGAGGTCATTTGTGTGTATGCACACATGTGTCTGAAGAGTGAAAGTGTGTGCACATGTGTATGTTTGTGTCTCTGGAGAGAACAATTTCATATAAATAGAGCTTCCTTTTGAAAATTTGGGCTGAAATGGAGAAGTCCACCGGTACAAATATACCTGTGCACATATTAAGTGAAGAGAAATTTTCAACTTGGGGAATTTACACAGCTAACAATTAACCCCCTAAATATGGAGCACTATTTAACTTGTTAGAAACAGCCACTGACAGGTTAAATAGCGTTTTGGCAGCTAATGGCGAATATTCAGCAGGAGATAACCGGTTATCTCCTTCTGACTATGCACGGTTAGTGCCTACCGATAAACTGGCTATATCATGTGACTTATCCGGATGATCAGCACCAGACTGGATAAGATTAGCGGCTAAATCGGATTGCATAAATAGCAGTCCTATCTTTAACTGCTATAATTTAACCGGTCAGACGCTGAAACAGCCCTGTCACATCCTTCCATTACATAGGAATTATCCTGGATTCATCGCTGTCCTTTCAACAACAAGCCTCAGCTGTTGTCAGAACTGGGTTTGCTGTTCTTCGCAAACTATGCTATCTCCATAGTTATCCTGATCCTACAAAACTGCAGACACTTATCCATGCTCTCCTAACAGTGTGGCTCAACTACTGCAATGCAGCTTATGCAGGATTTACAGGACATTTACTTAGACGCCTTCAAACTTTATATCACAACAGCTAGGCTCCTTTGAGGTTCTAAAAATTTTGACCATATTACCTCTCTATTTATCTGCCTGCATTGACTCCCCATCCCATTTTGAATTAAGTTTAAGATTTTATGCCTGATACACAAGGCCTACTACCTAGGCGCTCCTTCATTTCTTTTCACTCTCACAATTCCTTATACTGCTTCTCAGCACTTAAGATCCCTTGACTCCAATTGCCTTGTGTTTTACCAGGTCCGAAAGAAGCCTACCATGAGTTTACAAAACAGTCTACTTTTTTTCTTTTGTGGCACTGAAACTTTAGAATAGTTTGACCCCATCCCTGGGTGCAGAGTCATCTTTTACAAAGGTAATAGCTTACTAAAATCATATTTCTTCCAACAAGCCTTTGGGTTTCAGCTGCGGGCTAGATGCACGACCAGCTATTATGGTTTTAGTTGTGTTTGAATGTGCTTGCCCATCTGTGTACTTTCCTTTTGAATTGGAGTTCCTTTCCTTTTATGTTTCAACGTTTTATTGATGACAAATCATACCTCACAATTTCGCTTTTGCACAACAGTTACAAAACAATCTTAGTATTTCCAAGCAAAAATAAACAAATGTATAATATTGCTGACAGTCCTCAAACTTTTTAATTTTAACCCCCCCCCCTCCTCCCCCATGTTTTATTCCCCTTGTGATTGAGTCTATACAATAAACTGATCAATATATAAAGTGGGTGTAACGACAGTCCAAATGGTGGCTTATTACAGGAGTTATTCTACAATTCAATATAAAGCATCGCTTGCGGTAAAGGGCCTTGTGTCTGATAGCCCTTCACCAATAGACCTCTCCCCTGTTAAGAGCACTTTTCTAATCGCATGGTGCATCTGTTCCGTCTTACCTTCCTTGCACCCATTAAACTGTCAATTCCGTTTTGATCTTATTGTTCCCCCTTCTTCCCACGTTCCTTTCCTTTTATACTTATTCTTTATTGTAGACTGCACTGACCTGCACGTCAGATAGAGTGATTTATCAAATACAATTAACAGTAAACAATATCCTGCAAGATTTTACACCACTCTTGTCTGTCTGTGATTTCATCAGTTGCAGTGGACTTTGCCTGTCTCTTGTTCTTTCTTCATAGAGAAGATGGGATCAAGACTCCAATGCACTTCTCTGCATAGCAGTAGCCGCTATGGGCTAGATTCAGTAAATGATGCTCAAAAATCGGTACTGAAAAAAATCGGCACTCAGCACTATTCTACAATGGACAGTCAAAGATAAGCACCCATTATAGAGTAGCATTGAGTGCTGATTTCAGGACCCAAATTGGGCACCAGAAAACCAGGTGTAATTCCTGGTGCCCAATTTGGGTGAGCATCCCTGGTATTCTATAATTTTTAATATTTACTCACCTCTCTGACCTCATATGCAACGTTCTTTAAATTAGGGCCTCTTATTTTCTAACTCCTCTTACGCTCTTACCTATCTGTGTGTTCCATCTTTGCTTATACTCTACTAATACTGTCTATTAAAATGTTTTATTACATATTGTGTTGACATTGTAAGTAGTATACTATACTTTGTATTGTTATTTGAATAGTTTTACTGCTGTAATTGTCTATTGCTTATGTTTGATTTATTCTTGCTGTACACCACCTTTTACCCAGTCTCTAAAAAGGAAATATGGTTCCATGCCTGACAATTTCTTTCCTGTTCCCCTAACACCCCAGATCCCTATGACCTTCCAGAACTCCCTAAAATACCCCATGCTAAGCCAGCAGCAAGATTTACTTTTTCTCATTCTGGCTCAGTGTTTGCATTGCTTTGAAAATGTTTTATTAGCAACATTAGCTAGAGTAAAAGTAGCCAGGGAAACTACCATTGTTTCACTACTATTTCACTGACTAAATAACTACAGGTACCCATGGAGGGGCATAATCGAACAGAAACGCCTATCTCCATGGGCGTTTATCTCCGAGAACGGGTCCGTGAAGGGGTGGACCCAAGCGTATTTTCGAAAAAATTAGACGTCCATGTTTTATTCGCCAAGTTGTGAGCTGGGCGTTTTTGCTTTTCAGCGATAATGGACAATGAAATCGCCCAGCTCAAAAACGAATAAATCCAAGGCATTTGTTCGTGGGAGGGGCCAGGAGTCGTAGTGCACTGGTCCCCCTAACATGCCAGGACACCAACCAGGCACCCTAGGGGGCACTTTTACAAAAACAGAACAAAAGGTAAAAGAGCTCCCAGGTGCATAGCACCCTTCCCTTGTGTGTAGAGCCCCCCAAATCCCCCCCGAACCCACTGCCCACAAGTCTACACCATTACTATAGCCCTAAGGAGTGAAGGGGGGCACCTACATGTGGGTACAGTGGGTTCGGGGGGGGTTGGACGACTAAGCATTAAGCAGCACAATTGTAACAGGTAGGGGGGGATGGGCCAGGGTCCACCTGCCTGAAGTCCACTGCACCCCCTAACAACTGCTCCAGGGACCTGCATACTGCTGCCAGGGAGGTGGTATGACATTTGAGGGTCAAAATAAAAAGTTGTTAAACATCATTTTTTGAGGTGGGAGGGGGTTTATGACCACTGGGGGAGTCAGGGGAGGTCATCCCCGATTCCCTCCAGTGGTCATCTGGTCATTTAGGGCACTTTTTGGGGCCTTATTCGTGAAAAAACAGGGTCCAGGAAAAGTGCCCTAAATTCTAGCTAAAAACGCATACTTTTGTCCCATTATCTGTGAAATGCGCCCATCTCTGTTCGGCAGATAACCACGCCCCAGTTCCGCCTTCGCCACACCTCTGACACGCCCCCATCAACTTTGTCCGCATCCGCGACGGAGTGCAGTTGAAAACGTCCAAAATCGGCTTTCGATTATACCGCTTTATTCGTTTTTGTGAGATAAACGCCCATCTCCCGATTTAGGTCGGAACTTGGGCGTTTTTCTCGTTCGATTATAAGCTGGTTTGTGTCCTTGAAGGTTTGGTCAGAAAAAGTACACACAGACAAGGAATTGCTTGTGCCTGTGAGTATTCTTTCATTTTTGAAAAGTTAAGTGGTCCAATTCTATTCACATAAAGAACAGACACAGTTAAGCAATTCTAATGGCCTCACATCAACTTCTAAGCAGGTTGTGAATACAAATAAAAAACATACTTTAAATTATATCTATTCAAATGCCAGATGTCTAGAAATTAAGATCGAATTGTCAGAATATATGGCACTAATAGAAGATATGGGATCTCAGAGGCATGGTGGAAGGAGGACAACCAATGGGACACTGAAAGGATGAGCTTTCATTTTTGGATGAATGGTAAAATTCAATACAAATGGACATTTTAGGTTCATATACCTTCAAATGAACCAAATGATGATGGAGCTGGAATGAGCCGAATCTTTATTCATACATATTAAATTGTATCACCATTACAATACATCCTACTTAACTAAACACAGCAGAACTGATTTGGGAGGGGATAAGGCAGAAACACTAGTCACATCACTAATCACATTGAAACTATTTGACAAGTAGCTAAAGAAGCCTATTCCTGCCTCATATTTTCTAAATCCCATGACTGATGATGTCAGCAACTCAGTAGGAAACTGAAACAGAGCAAATTATTTCCATAAAAAGTTATTTTTTTTAAACATGTCATGTAAAATTAATGCTCAGGTAGAGCAAAATATTTCCATTAAAAAATTATTTAAACAACCCTGTAATGTAAAATTAATGCTCAGGTATTTCTTGTGCCCTTCCCTTTTTCTTTGTAATAGCACTTGCCATTTAAAACAAACTACACTGTGTTGCTCATAGCTAAAGTATTCTGTCCACTTTATAATAGCTCATGGTGCTGGTCTCACAGAGAAAAGGAAGAAACCTTTTGGGTTGTTTATCTGATATTCAAGATCTTTCCCCAAAAGTACGGAGAACGATACTAAATGTATTAGCTTTATAAGTGATACAATGGTGACGGACATATGTCAGTTCCCTTGACAACTAATGTACCTTAATTGTAACAATACTCTATTATTCTCTTACCGTTAATGACAGCTGTCATTGCGGCATAATGTAAGCCACATTGAGCCTGCAAAGAGGTGGGAAAATGTGGGATACAAATACAGCAAATAAAAATAAAAAGAAAGCATAAGCAGAGCACCATTTCTGTCCTGCATTTAGGTCCCCTTTTACCAAGCGACAGTAAAAGGTGCCCTGTGCTGGTGCGCGGGTTTGCTGTGTGATGAGGCCCCCTTTTACCACCACCCAGTAAAAGTTTTTTTTTTAAGTAGTAAATGGCCATGCGCTAAGCCGAGGCATTGGTGCATGGTCATTTACTGAGGGAGCCCTTACTGCATGGTGGCACTGCCCGATTACCGCCAGGCATGCCCCCGGCGCTAGAAAATAAACATGTAATTTTCTAGCACCAGAGTTGGTGTGTGGCAGAAGCCAGGACTACTGCTAGGCTCCTGCAGTAGCCCGGCCGTAAGGCCAATTTGCCATGTGGCAACGCGGCAGTAGCCCTACCCCCCCTTTAGTATAAGGGCCCCATAGAGAGTGAAGGTCAGAGAGAGAAAAGTACAAGCTTCAGCAATTAATTTGCTGGTTAAAAATAATAGAGAAAGAATTCAAAGAACACAGACAATGCTCTGAGAGAGAGCACAAGAGAGAAGTAGAAAGACAGTGGCAATACTTCGTCTGATACACAGCCCATGTTGGTCACCATTTTTAAACACTGAGTGCTACAGGCAGAATTAGCCCCAGGTATTCAATGCCAAGTCATGTCCAAGCACTGCATGACTGCTGGCTCTTCTCTAACTCCGCCCCCCCCCCCCCCCTTAACACCCCTGTGCAGCCTGGCTCAAAAATGGCTGTTTTATGCCAATATTCAGCAGCACAGCCTGGTTAAATGGCATTGAGTGTTGGCAGTGAGCCAGCTCCAAGTGATTTAAATAGACAGGAGCCTTTTCTACCCACCTAAATTGCTTTGAATATCTACCGGACTGTTTCTCTCTCTCTGTCAGAGAAAACTGACTCTTCTTTTAAAAATCTCGGTACCTCTGGGGATGTTCTTAAAGTCAGACAGAGCAGGAACCAAGATAAGCCAGGGCAAAGAGACTCAGGCAGAGAAAGGTGAGTTTTAAAACTTACTTAGGCTCTCTCTGAGTCCAGACAGACTACATACTTTATTCAGGGGGGGGGGGGGGGGGAAGGAACCCAAGGAGTGCATGCAGAGCAGAGAGAGAAAAAGTACATATGCAGTAACAATACTATTTATCATTTCTAAAGTGCTACCAGGTATATAAAAAGACGCACAGACACATAAGAAAGACAGATATGGATCCATAGATCTTACAATCTATTGACTCACAGTGCTTGGATAGGGTAGACGTGGAAATGAAGCAAGAAGCAGAGGAGGCAAAGTTGATGCTAATAAGAGAGTCAGCAGCAACACTAGTGGAGAGGAACTGAGAAGATGGACTAAGGTTCCCCTGTAGTTCTAGAGCCAAGCTAAAGAGAGATTTAAGAGGAGAATTCCCTGTCACCCCTTTTCCTAACTTCTGGAGGCATGGCATAATGGTTTGAGATTTTCCCTGGGATCCTGGGGGTGGCAGGTTTGAGTCCCACTGGGGCTTCTTGTGATACAGGGTAAGGCCGCCCCCCACGCCCTCCCGAGGTCTTTGCTGCCACCGCCGCGCCACAGTCCCCACCGCTCCCCTCCATCCGCCACTGGGCCGGGCCCCCTGCATTGAAATCATCACAGCACCTCACCTGTCACCTCGCTCCTTGACTGAAAGCGCAGCAGCGGCAGATCTGATTTGCCTCCCTTCGGGCCTTCCCTCCCTGTGTCCCGCCCTCGCGGAAGTTACATCAGATGAGGGCGGGACACAGGGAGGGAAGGCACGAAGAGTGAATCCAATCTGCCGCTGCTGCTGCACTTTCAGTCACAGACGTGACAGGTGAGGCGCTGTGATGATTTCAATGCGGGGGGGGGGGGGGGCCCGGCCGGTGGCGGACGGTCGATGGAGCTGAGGTCGGGTGAGATTGGGGACTGCGGCGCCGGGCCCCCCTTGGAGGCCCGGGCCCAAGGAATCTTGTCTCCCGCCATCCCCCCTCAGTGGCCCTGAAAACAGGAAATTATTGCAAAATACTTTAACACAATTTGAGGTAGCCTGTTCTCATGCGCTAACCCCCAGATAAGGGCTTAACGCTCTTTATTAAAAGGGCCCTTAAAACAGCTAACATCCATTTAAGTTTAGAATGGCATAAGTTAAGCAGATAGGGTGCTGAAATTGTACTTACAGACATTTGAATAACTATCATAATTTATTTACCTATGGGGTCATTTTACTAAGGTGCGCCCAAAAATGGCCTGCGCTAGTGTAGGCACGTGTTTTGGACGCACACAGGTCCATTTTTCAGAGTGCCTGCAAAAGGCCTTTTTTTTAAGTCGAAAATGGACGTGCGGCAAAATGAAAATTGGCACGTGTCCATTTTGGGTCTGAGACCTTACTGCCACCCATTGACTTAGTGGTAAGGTTCACGCATTAAACGGGTGGTAATCGTCAGCACTCATACACTGCTGATTACCGCCCGGTTAGCGCCACATGCCAGAAAATACAAAATTTTCTGACGCGCGTATCGGATGTGCGTAAAAATTAGAATTACCGCCCGGGGCAGACGATAGCCAGGCAGTAGTTCTAATTTGATGTGCTTTGTATGTGCCTAGGTACCTACACACCTTAGTAAAAGGGTCCCCGCGTTATTTATTGTATTTATCATCATGGTAGTTGATCTTGTGCTTTATATTTTCTCTTGCCATGCTTTAAACACAGAAGTTGATTTTTACAAAGCTGAGTTAATATGAGTTAATATGTGAAAGGAAACATTTCATTCACTCCCATGCTTGGATGAAAAATAAGTGCTGGGCACACAAGTTGGAAGCTCCTTAAGAGTTTAATATTTACATATCAATATCAAGACTTTAGGTTTAAGTATTCTAGTGTTACTCCTGCTTTTATATTTCTCTGTATTTTGTTTCCTAATTGGTTTAAAGAGTGTGGTTGAAAAAGGAGGGAAGGGGAAGACATTGTTTCTGCTTGAGTGGTTCACTCAATCCCTCTCCCATTCACCCCATTTTCTGCTTTCCTTGTATAGATTGTCTGATTCTTGCATATTAATGAATTAGACAAGTGACCTATCAACTCACCTTATTAAGGGTGTCTTTTACGTAGGCGCGCTGGCATTTTTAGCACGTGTTAAAAATAGGCACACGCTAAATGCTAAAGATGCCCATAGGAATACATGGGCGTCTTCAGTGTTTAGCGCGTGCCTATTTTTAACACGCGCTAAAACGCCAGCACACTTTTGTAAAAGACCTCCTAAATGGCTTTAAATGTATCTCTAGATAATGAACATTGAGTCTAATAGCATATAATGCACCTGGCTTAGTTCCTGCCAAATACAGCTTCACTTTAACTTCTTAATGCCTGCCATCTGTTTAATACTGAGTAGAAGTGTAAATGTAACTGCATAATTTTTCTGGGGTCATTTTTCAAAGTGGAAGTATAGGTGTACCATAGAAATATGCACATACTTTAATCCACTACCTCCTAAATGTTTATTATAATTAAATTTCTGAAAGGATCATCATCTTTATGTGAAGTGTTATAAAAACAACAGCAAAATCATGCAGTAGTGCTTGTTCTTATGTATCAACTTTAATGTTGAATAAATATATAAATAATATCACATATTTAACATTCAAAGTCATATGCATCCTCCATCATCTATTTATAAAGTACAATCATTAAGCACACGTCTACAGTTTTCAGAGAAATAGAAAGGTTTTCATTTCATTCACCAATAAATCACTTGAATTAAATATATATAAATAACAATATTTAAGTACACATTAAAAATATTGAAATAATTACTAAAGAGGTATATTTTAAATCATTCGCTCTCAACCCAGTCCTCAGGGCACACCAAGAAAGCAGTGAATGCAGATCGATCTCATGCATATGGATATGCTGAAAACCTCATCGGCTCAGGGTGTTCTGTGGACTGGGTTGAAAAGCACTATTTTAAATTATTACATATCATGTAACAATGATCCCCTAATTTTTTCTGCAAGTTATCTTTCTCTTTTAAGACATCAGTCCTCTATTTACTAATGTTTAGTGTGTGATAATGGCATTATTATGCATTATCTGCCTCACAGTCCATTTTATTCTATGTCTTTACTTGTTCATTTTTCTATTGTTATGCTGTTAACAAAATTGTAAATTTGATGTTAAACTGTACCTACTGTACACTGCCTTGGGTGATTCTCTAATAAATCCAATAATAAATAAACTATACAGTGGGCTTTGTGG